>NC_134356.1:267023019-267323019 GCF_048569485.1 Anomaloglossus baeobatrachus | reverse complement strand
TATGAAGGCATCATGCTCTGCTTCAGTATGTAACAGTACATGTTGGCATTCAATGAACTGTAGTTCCCTGCATTCGGCAGCACTCATGCAGCCCCAAACCATAACACTCTCACCAACACGCTTGACTGTAGGTAAGACACACTTGTCTTTGTACTCCTCACCTGGTTGCCGCCAAAAAAGCTTGACACCATTTGAACCAAATAGGTTTATCTTGGACTCATCAGACCAGAGGACATGGTTTCAGTAGTCCATGACTTTAGTCTGCTTGTCTTCAGCAAACTGTTTGCAGGCTTTCTTGTGTATCAGCTGTAGAAGAGGCTTCCTTCTGGGACAACAGCCATATAGACCAATTTGATGCAGTGTGCAGCTTATGGTCTGAGCACTGACAGGCTGACCCCCAAACCCCTTTAACCTCTTCAGTAATACTGGCAGCACTCATTATTTTGAAAAGACAACCTCTGGATAGGATACTGAGCACATGCACTCAACTTCTTCTGAGTGGAACCTGTCTTGTTAAACCACTGTATGGTCTTGGCCACCATGCTGCAGATCAGATTCAGGGTGTTGGCAATCTTTATGTAGAGCAACAATTATTTTTTTCAGATCCTCAGAGAATTCTTTGCCATGAGGTGCCATGTTGATCTTCCAATGACCAGTATGAGAGAGTGTGAGCCATGATACGCCCAACTACAGGGCCGGGGGTACTTTGAATCAGGCCGGACTAGTCCGGGGATGTCAGCGGTGGCGGGGTCCGACTCCGTGACCCTGGCGGAGTCATTTAATGAATAAAGGGGATGATGATGGGAGTTGTATTTTTAATAAAATAAAGTTTGTGACGCCACCTGTGGTTTTGTGTTTAAATGGGCTGCTGCTGCGCTGTGTGTTCCCCGAGGCAGGTGATGAGGGCGCAGCTGAGGTGTTCTTGCTCCCCACAGGTGGAGCAGGACCCCGGGGCGACCGTTGGTGATTTAAAAAGTCTGTCAGGGCAGGTTGTGACACAGGAGGAATGGAGACGACACCAGGGCTTTGCAACAAGTCTTTTACTCACTGTATTGATTGAAGCTTGACAGCCTTTTTAGTCCATGCACAGTGTGCTGGGATCCCCAGTGATGGGCAACCACCCATCCCGAGTAAGTCCGAGGCCAGTACAGGTTCTCCCTTTTGTTTGCCTTTCCTGGCCGTCTCTCTGCGCTGACTTTCTCCCTCCTGTCCTGCGCCTCCACACACAGTGCCCTGAGCCACGGGCCGCGGACCTGCAATGGGACTTCTGTCTGCCTGGCTCCCTAGTCCTCTGTAGCACCTTTCCAGTTCCAGTGGATTTGTGTGCTGCTTGTGGCCCAAAGGTGCGTACAGCCACCCTGGCCTCTGGCGTTACTAGGAAGTCCTGAAGTATCGTCCTAGCCTAGGGTCCAAAACCCAGTTTGCGACCAATCCCTTCACCTTGAGCAATTGTCTGTGAAACGTGACTATAGGGGTATCTGACACTTCCCCTAGGTCACTGGGATTCTTCCTTCCATCTCCTCAGTTGAGCAAGACCCCTGGGGCCCTCACCCCTAGTCGGTCTCCTCCCTCCTCCTGACTGACTCTCCTAACCGACAATTTTCAAAGCTCCGTCCATTTTACCTCACACAGCTCACCCACTAAGCTCCACCCCCTGGATGGTTCTAGAGACAGTGCACCGGGCTTAAGTGCCATAACCAGACTACTGGTCGCTATGCGGCATTAATGGGACCTGCCCCGGCCCTGATCTAATGTGTGAGCTAACTATTGGGTGTCTGCAGGTTTTTGGTGCGTGAACCAATAGATGGCCTCTTTCTTACCCAGGATGGGGCACCACACATCTGGCTGAGGTGCAGTACTTCTGTTGCAACGTAACCTCAGGGGCGCCACAATAACACCAAATTTATCACACCTGCTCCCCATTCACACATAAGACCTTGTATGAATAATGAGTCACAAGACACCAGGGAGGAAAAATGGCCAATTGTGCACAATTTTGCCATTTTCACTTAGGGGTGTACTCACTTTTGTTGCCAGCGGTTTAGACATTAATGGCTGTGTGTTGAGTTAGGCTAGGTCCACATTTCCGTTGTTTATGATCAGTTACAATCCGCCGCTCTGATAAACGCAATCCGTTTGGCGGATTCCGTTGTTTCCCATAGACTTGTACGCGCAGCGGATTGTGACTGATGCCCTTGCGATGCATCCGCCGCCCGACTGATCAGTCGTGGAACGCCTGACCATCGGTCGGCAGGAACGCAGCATGTAGCGTTTTGAGCAGCGGAATTCTTTTGCTTTTGCTGCGCATGCTCTCTCTCTCGGCGGCCGATCAGCTGATCACCTGGCGGCCGGCTTCTGTGAGCGATCGGCTGATCACCCGGCTTCCGTGAGCGATCGGCTGATCACCCGGCGGCCGGCTTCTGTGAGCGATCAGCTGATCATTCACAATAGCCGGCCGCCGGGAGATCATCTGATCGCTCTCAAAAGCCGGCAGCCGGCTATTGTGAACGATCACTCGTTTTACAACGGAATCCGCTTTCTTGTGACGATGCATTCCAATTCTTGTCACCCGTTGTACAACGCATCAGTGACAAGCATCAAGCAACGCATGTGACTGATGCAAAACAACGGAAATGTGAACCTAGCCTTAGGTGGGCTTTGCACATTGCGACATCGCAAGCCGATGCTGTGATGCCGCACGCGATAGTCCCCGCCCCCGTCGCAGGTACGATATCCTTGTGATAGCTGGCGTAGCGAACATTATCACTACGGCAGCTTCACATGGACACACCTGTCCTGGGACGTCTCTCTGGCCGGCGACCCGCCTCCTTATTAAGGGGGCGGGTCGTGCGGCATCACACGGCAGGCGGCCAATAGGAGCGGAGATGAGCGGGATGTAAACATCCCGCCCACCTCCTTCCTTCCGCATATCCTACGGAAGCCGCGGTGACGCCGGTAGATGTTCCTCGCTCCTGCAACTTCACACAGCGATGTGTGCTGCCGCAGGAACGAGGGACAACATCGGACCGTCGCGTCAGCGTAATTATGGATTACGCCGACGCTGCACCGATGATACGATTACGACGCTTTTGCGCTCATTAATCGTATCATCGAGCCTTTACACACTACGATGTCGCATGCGATGCCGGAAGTACATCATTTTCAATTTGACCCCACCGACATCGCACCTGCGATGTCGTAGTGTACAAAGCCCACCTTAGGGCGGCTTTGCACACTACGACATCGCAGGTGCGATGTCGGTGGGGTCAAATCGAAAGTGATGCACATCCGGCGCCACTTGCGATGTCGTAGTGTGTAAATTCTAGATGATACGATAAACGAGCGCAAAAGCGTCGTTATCGTATCATCGGTACAGGCTCCGACATTTCCGTAATGCCGGTGCAGAGAGGTACGATGTTGTTCCTCGTTCCTGCGGCAGCACACATCGCTGTGTGTAAAGCCGCAGGAGCGAGGAACATCTCCTTACCTGCCGCCAGCGGCTATACGGAAGGAAGGAGGTGGGCGGGATGTTTACATCCTGCTCATCTCCGCCCCTCTGCCGCTATTGGCCGCCTGCCGTGTGACGTCGCTGTGACGCCGCACGACCCGCCCCCTTAGGAAAGAGGCGGGTCGCCGGCCAGAGCGACGGTCGCAGCGCAGGTGAGTGCATGTGAAGCTGGCGTAGCGATAATTTTCGCTACGCCAGCTATCACAAAATATCGTACCTGCGACGGGGGCGGGGACTATCGCGTGCGACATCGCAGCATCGCCTTGCGATGTCGCAACGTGCAAAGCCCGCTTTAGAGGGCACACCAAATTTACACTGTTATACAAGCTGTACACTGACTACTTTACATTGTATCAAACTGTCATATCTTCAGTGCTGTCCCATGAAAAAATATAAAATATTTACAAAAACGTGAGGGGTATACTCACTTTTGTGATATACTGTATGTATCTAAGGGCCCGAAATAAATAGCCATTAGTATCAAAAGTATAAAGACAGAATGGCAGACAACAGCTCTAAAATCCTATACATATCCAAATAGTCCATATGTAAAGGTTACCACATATAAACCGCTGACATGCGCACTTCAGTAACCACGTATTGTGAAGCATAGTCTGCGTCCTCTGGGCAGGAGTACCGCCATTCCTGGGCAGGGGTAATTACACCTCGCCTTCCTGTACAATACGACCTGCTATAGGCAGTGTCCCCCTCACACCCGCAGGACTGCGCTCCCGGCTACGTGCACACTACACCCTCAGGACTGAATTACACAGACCAATCAGGGCACTGCGCTCATTCATGTTTTCGGAAATGACAGCGGTGACGTGGTTGGTTACTCTCCTCCGTTACATACTGGGAACCATCGGCCGTTCTCATACACCATGGCACGGTGCAGCGCTGCACACATCGTTACCTCTGCTGCCCGCTTCCTTTTTGCTCACTACCCTGTGCACCCGTGACACCTGTGGCGGTCGGAAGAAGACATTATAGGCGGCGTAGAAGGAGAAGGCGCAGTACAGGAGCACTAGGACGGAACAGCAGAACTTCTTTCGGGTGAATCTCATGCTGCTGCAGCCGCCATATTCTGCTCCTGTGCTAGCAGACTCCGCCCCCTCCCCGTGCTCTGATTGGTAGGGGCTGGGACAGGCTGCTGGACCGAGCAGTATAAAGGGGCCTGACTTCCGGTTACAAGCAAAGCGGCGCGTTCATGCGCTGCGCGCACAGCTTCTTACGTATAATCACACTGAGTATGCGCGTGGTTTTTGAGGCCCTAGTTTTCGCTGGTCAAAAACGCTGTATATTACAGTACAAGCACAGTGGTTGGGATGTATAGACCTCTCATGACCACTGTGCTTGTGTTTTACTGTGTAAACACCTGTTGAGCATTTTTCCAAGCAGCGGCAACAAGTCAATTTCTGTGAGGAATTTCCACATAGATTTGCATTTGGCCTCCTTCACACGTCCGTGTTTGGTCCGTTTCCTCACGTACTGGAGACACAGGCACACTAGACCCATTACGCTCATGTGCGTATTCTGCCATGGACCGTGTGTACGTGTGGAGCAGACGTGTGCCCGTGTGCTCCACACGTAGACATGTCCGTTATTCTCCGGCATCACGGGTGTCACACGGAACGCAAATGGGTCACGCGGAACGCAAACGGACCACATAGATGTGTTCCGTGAGCACGTGTCTGCGAGAAAAAAAAACTTTACTCACCTTCTCCAGCCCTCCTGTCTCTGCCGCAGCTGTCACTTGCTTCCGACCGCTGCTCATTGCATATTCACTTCACTGCGGCCGGAAGCAGCAGCAGCGGGGAGTCGGCAGGACCGGCGATGAAGATGAGCACCACGGACAGCGAAGCCAGGGACAGGTGAGTAGAAAGTTCTCGTTCTCCGTGTGTTATCACAGATAACACACAGAACACACGTGTGCCATAAACACGGCACACGGAGGGCAATGCGCACCTCTGACACGTCCGTGAAAAATGTGCGTGATTTTCACGGACGTGTAAAAGAGGCCTTAGGGTGGGTGCACATTATCAGAACACGCTGTGCCCTGGACGCAGCAAGGCTTCTGCAGAAACATTTTTGTGGGAGAATGCAGCGTCCATGCCCACGATCCGGGTTCTGGGTGCTGTATATTTTCAGTGTTCTCCCCAAGCATAAATTGACATGTTACAGCTTGGAAAGCCATTGCAGGTCAGTTTATGGTGTGGAGAAAAGAAGCACAGTTGGCATGGGATTTCTATAAATCCATCCACTGTGCTTGTACTATACAATGCAGAGTTTTGGACGCAGCAACAATACGCTGAGTCCAAAACGCTGCTATTCCTGATTGTGGGCACTTATCGTAAGGCTGCATGCCCGCGATCAGGGTTCACAACATTTTGGACACAGCATGTTTTTGCTGCTTCCAAAACGCTGCGTTGTACAGTACAAACACAGTTAATGGATTTATAGAAATCTTGTGCCCTCTGCTTGTGTTTTCCGCAGTGTAAACTGACCTGCGGTGAGTCTTTCCGAGCCGCGGCATATAAATTTATTGCTGCAGAGCCGTGAGTGTTCTCCGCAATGAAAACAGAGAGAAAGTCTGCAGCTTCCCAAAGCCTGATCGTGGGCACAGGCAGCTGCGTTCTCCTGCGGGGAACACTCACGGCCCGACAGGAGAAGATATGCTGTGTCCAGGATGCAGCAAGTCCGGATCGTGGGCACATACCCTAAGATGCCTAAATTTCACAGGTTAAAACGCACGTCCGCCTTTGGTACCCTAAAGGGCGCTTTACACGCTACAATATATCTTACGATGTGTCGGCGGGGTCACGTCGTAAGTGACGCACATCCGGCATCGTAAGTTACATTGCAATGTGTGACAGGTACGTGCGATTGCGATTGAACGGTAAAACGTTCATCGCATGCACGTCGTTTAATTCCTAAAAATTGAATGTCAGATTGTTCATCGTACCCGGGGTAGCGCACATCGCAGTGTGTGACACCCCGGGAACGATGAACAGATCTTACCTGCGTCCTGCGGCTCCCGGCCGGCTATGTGGAAGGAAGGAGGTGGGCGGGATGTTTACGTCCCGCTCATCTCCGCCCCTCCGCTTCTATTGTCCGGCTGCCGCGTGACGTCGATGTGACGCTGAGCATCCCTCCCACTTCAGGAAGTGGACGTTCGCCGCCCACATCGAGGTCGTATGGACGGGTAAGTACGCGTGACGGGGGGGTTATTCGTTTGTGCGACACATTCAACAAATTGAACGGGCTGCACATACAATGGGGGCGGGTACGATCGCATATGATATAGAAATCTACTGCCCACTGTGCTTCTATTCTCAGCAGTATAAACTGACCTGCGGCATGGCTTCCCGAGCTGAAGCATGTCAAATTATTTTTGCGGAGATGCGAATGTTCTCAGTGGACAGAACACAGCGAAAATATGCAGCGGCAACATCTCTGACCATGGGCACTGACGCTGAGTTCTCCTGTTGACAACACCCGCTTGTAGAACGCAGTGTGCTCGGATTGTGGGAACGTATCCTAAAGGTACAAGCAAATGATCCGGTCACGCTGCATTCTAGACGCAGTGTTGTTCCTCTTGCAGAGGCGCTAATGTTGTCCACTGGAAAACACAGCATTTGTGTCTACAATCAGGATTCTGGGTACAGTGGATTTTTGCTGTGTTCTGCCACTGAGAACACTTGCGTCTCCACAAGCATAAATTGATATGCTGCGGCTCGGAAAGTCACACCGCCTAACAGTTTACGCTGCAGAAAAAAGAAGCACAGTGGGCATGAGATTTCTCGAAATCCCATCCACTCTGCTTGTACTGTACAGCACATAATTTTGGACGCAGCGAAAACATGCGTCAAAATGCTGCTATTTCTGGTCATGAGAACATACCTTTAGGGGCAGAAACGAATCAAAAACACATGTAACCCACACTTAACAATGTCAATACCAGGAAGCTTCAAAAAACTAAATAGTTTTATTTAAAGGATGGCACGCCAAATAGACACAAAAAAGGCAGCGTCAAAAACGCAATGAAACTTAAGGCTTGGAGATGGTGCAGAAGTAAGTCTATAAGTCTCTCCAGCTTCAAAAAAATCACGCACATGTCAATTTATTTTATAGACAAATATAAGTGCAATATATTTATGGCCTGTCCAGTTATTTCTCGATGGTTGGCTGACTATATGTATGCGTTTTGCATACTTACAATCACATACTGACTGGTCTTATCTTGCTTCAATCAATAAAACAGTAGTACTGTAGGAGTCTAGTTGTCACATGACCACAAGTATACTAATCACATACATACAACCCCCCCCCCCCCCCCCACTCGTGCAGTGCATACAGGGGAATCACACACTGTCACAATTCTGCAGTCATATCAGTCATATACAGTGCTGGACAAAAGTATTGGCACCCCTGCAATTCTGTCAGAGAATACTCAGTTTCTTCCTGTAAATGATTGCAATCACAAATTCTTTGGTATTATTATCTTCATTTAATTTGTCTTCAATGAAAAAAAAAAGTTAAAATTTGTGATAAAGCCAAATTGGATATAATTCCACAACAAATATAAAAAAGGGGGTGGACAAAAGTATTGGCACTGTATGAAAAATCATGTGATGCTTCTTTAATTTGTGTAATTAACAGCCCCTGTAACTTACCTGTGGCACCTAACAGGTGTTGGCAATAACTAAATCACACTTGCAGCCAGTTAACATGGATTAAAGTTGACTCAACCTCTGTCCTGTGTCCTTGTCTGTACCACATTGAGCATGGAGAAAAGAAAGAAGACCAAAGAACTGTCTGAGGACTTGAGAATCCAAATTGTGAGGAAGCACGAGCAATCTCAAGGCTACAAGTCCATCTCCAAAGACCTGAAAGTTCCTTTGTCTACGGTGTGCAGTGTCATCAAGAGGTTTAAAGCCCATGGCACTGTGGCTAACCTCCTGTTAGGGCCAGATGGACGGGCAGACCCGGGAGGTGGATCCACTGGGCCGAACTCCCCGATGAGGGAAAGGAGTCCGGTAGCCGGAGCACTTTAGGTAGCAGGACAGTCCGTGCACTGGAACACAATGGAGAAGTCCCTGGGACCACGAGGTCACTGATGGTGGTCCGGGTGACGGAGCTCAGGTTCGGAAGCCGTGATGATGTCAGGCGGGGTCCGGAACCGTTGGAGCGAGATGACGGGTCACCGCAGGGAACCGAGATGGTACGGACTGTCAGGATGGCAGATGGGCAGCGTTCGGGGTTCGAGATACAGCAGGACCGGATGGCGATGCAGGATCGGCTATAGAAGACAGAGAGGTAAGTATCTCACAGAACACAAGGAGACCTGACTCCTAGCTTGGGAAAACACGAAGAACAGGCCCCGCTCCCTTGGACATTAACCCCCTTTATACCCTGTACCTGTATGCATCATTTCCTGTCAGTGGACACTGGCCCTTTAAGAAAGGGTCAGTGACCGCGCGCGCGCCCTAATGCGCATGCGCGCGGCCCGGGTGCCAGAAGCCAGGGCAGGAAGCTGAGAGGAGGACGCAGCAGAGCCGGCCAGGGACTGGGAAGCCGACGGGCGCCGGGAGCGGGGACCAGGAGGCCTGGGAAGCGCGGGCACTGGAGGCTGGGGAGCGGGGAGCGTGGCAGGTGAGCCGGGGAGCGGAGCAGAGGACCCGGGGAGCGGAGCAGAGGACCCGGGGAGCGTGACAGTACCCCCCCCCACGGCCTCCTCCCCGCAACCGGGACAGGAAGGCACGGATCAGAGGAGTGCCCACGTTCTCCCTGGGCTCCCAGGACCTATCCTCAGGACCATACCCTTCCCAGTCCACCAGGAAGAACTGTCGACCTCGTACGGTCTTCATGGCCACGATATCCCTTACCGCATAGATGTTGTCCTCAGCAATAGGAGGAGGAGCCGGACTGGTGGCAGCGGAGAAGGGACCAAGGACAACCGGCTTGAGCAGAGACACGTGGAAGGAGTTGGGTATCCTCATCGTGGCCGGGAGCTGTAGTTTGTAGGAGACCTCATTGATCTTGCCGAGGACTTTAAATGGTCCGATGTAGCGAGGTCCCAGCTTGTAGGATGGTATCTTCAGTCGGATGTATTTGGAAGCAAGCCAGACGAGATCTCCCGGAGAGAAACACGGAGGATCCAGACGTCTCTTGTCCGCGTGTCTCTTCATCCGCAGGGATGCACGTGCAAGGGAGGCCTTAACTGAGTCCCAAATGGTTGTAAAGTCACGGAGTACTGCATCAGCAGCAGGGATGTCCGAGGAAGAGGATACAGGCAAGGGGACAGACGGCTGAAGTCCGTAGACAACATGGAAGGGAGAACTGGAGGAGGACTCACTGACGTGGTGGTTATGGGAGAATTCAGCCCAAGGAAGAAGCGTAGACCAATCGTCATGATGGGCGTTGACGTAGTGTCGTAAGAAAGAGGTCAATATCTGATTGACCCGTTCCACTTGGCCGTTCGACTGAGGGTGGTAGGCCGAAGAAAAGTCCAGAGTCACTCTCAGATGTTTGCAGAGAGCCCTCCAGAAGCAGGAGGTGAACTGAGTTCCTCTGTCGGACACTATGTGTGATGGAAAGCCATGCAAGCGGAAGATGTGATGTATATAGGCGTCCGCGAGTTCCTGAGCAGAGGGCAGTCCAGCCATAAGAACGAAATGGGCCATTTTAGAGAACCGATCCACCACGACCCATATGACTGTGTGTCCGGAGGACAATGGCAAGTCCGTAATAAAGTCCATCGCTATGTGTTGCCAGGGAACTGAGGGTATGGGCAGAGGCAGAAGACGGCCATATGGCAGGTGTTTGGGAGTCTTGTTCCTGGCACAGGAGGAGCAGGCAGAGACAAAAGAGGCGACGTCCGTGCGAAGAGATGGCCACCAGTAATGACGTGCAATCGCACTCCATGTTCTTTTTTGACCTGCATGACCGGCTGTTTTCGAGGCATGGCCCCAGTGTAACACTTTTTGCCTGTCAGTCTCAGAGACATAAGTCTTCCCAGGCGGTATCTGGGCCAGGGTGACAGGAGCCACCGGAATGATCTTGCTAGGGCAGATGATGGGTTGGGATGTCTCTTCCTCCTGCTCCATGGGCATGAAAGACCTAGACAAGGCATCAGCGCGTACATTCTTGTTAGCGGGTCGGAAATGGAGCTGGAAGTCGAACCGGGCAAAGAACAAGGACCACCTGGCTTGCCGTGGGTTCAGTCGCTGAGCAGTCCGCAGGTATTCCAGGTTTTTGTGGTCCGTGTAAATAATGACTGGGTACACAGCTCCTTCCAGAAGATAGCGCCATTCCTCCAGAGCCAGTTTGACTGCCAATAGCTCTCGGTCACCGATGGTGTAGTTGCGTTCAGGCGCTGAGAAGCTCTTGGAGAAGAAACCGCATGTCACCATCTTCCCGGAGGAGGACTTCTGCATGAGCACTGCTCCGGCTCCCGAGGAGGAGGCATCCACCTCCAAGGTGAACTGGCGGTTTAACTCTGGACGGTGGAGTACAGGAGAAGAGACAAAGGCTCGCTTTAGAGAGCCAAACGCGGCGTCGGCCACAGGTGACCAGTCCTTTGGATTAGCCCCCTTCTTGTTCAAGGCGGAAGAGGAGCAGTCAGGGCCGAGAAGTGAGGAATAAACTGGCGGTAATAGTTGGCGAATCCCAGAAAGCGTTGGATTGCCTTCAGTCCAGAAGGAGGAGGCCAGTTGAGAACGGAAGAGACCTTCTTTGGATCCATCTGCAGTCCGGTATCGGTGATGAGGTATCCCAGGAAGGGGAGAGAAGACTGTTCGAAGACGCACTTCTCGTACTTGGCGTACAGACGATTCTCTCTCAGTCTTTGTAGAACCAGTTGCACGTTCTCTCGGTGGGTCTGGAGGTCCGGAGAGAAGACAAGGATGTCATCCAGATATACCACCACACAGACGTAGAGAAGGTCCCGGAACACATCGTTCACTAATTCTTGGAAGACTGCTGGTGCGTTACACAGGCCGAAGGGCATCACGCAGTATTCATAGTGCCCATCGCGAGTGTTGAACGCGGTCTTCCATTCATCCCCTGAGCGGATACGGACCAGGTTGTAGGCACCCCGAAGATCCAACTTGGTGAACACACGAGCTCCTCTGAGCCGATCAAACAATTCGGGGATGAGCGGCAGGGGGTCCTTGTTTTTTACGGTGATTAGGTTCAATCCCCGGTAGTCTATACATGGGCGTAGGTCGCCCTCTTTCTTCTTTACGAAGAAGAAGCCTGCTCCAGCAGGAGAGGAGGATCTCCGAATGAATCCCTTAGCCAAGCTCTCTGTGATGTACGTAGACATGGCCCTTGTTTCGACTGGAGACAGTGGATATATCCGTCCTCGAGGTGGTGTAGTTCCCGGGAGCAGGTCAATGGCACAATCGTAAGGACGATGTGGCGGAAGTACTTCGGACTCCTTCTTATCAAACACGTCCACGAAGGACCAATAGGCTGAGGGCAGTCCCGGTAGGGACTCGGGAACCGGAGGTCGCCGGATAGGTTGTATGGTCTTCAGACAGTTTTCATGGCAAGAAGACCCCCATCGAGTGATATCGCCAGTGCCCCAGCTGACTGAAGGCTCGTGTGTCCGCAACCAAGGAAGGCCCAGCAGGATTTGATGTGACATATGTGGGAGGACGTAGAGAGCGATGTTCTCGGTGTGCAGAGCACCGATACGCAGTTCAAGCGGCTTGGTGATCCAGGAGATGGTGTCAGAGAGGGGTCTCCCATCCACAGAGGCAATCACAAGAGGTTTGGCGAGTGGAGTAACAGGCACCTGGTACTTGTCCACCGTGGCCTGCTGGAAGAAATTGCCTGCTGCCCCCGAATCGAGGTACGCCTCAGCCGTAAACCGCGTCTCTCCCGTTGTCACTTGCACAGTCCATGTAACTGGGTCTGAGAGAGTCCCAGCACCTAGGGTGGCCTCTCCTACCAACCCTAGGCTTTGAAGTTTCCCGGCCTCTCTGGACAGGCGCGTAGCAGGTGTGTGCCCTCTCCGCAGTAGAAGCAGAGACCCTTGGCGAGCCGCTCTGCTCGACGTTGTTCAGACTGTCGCACACGGTCGATCTGCATGGGCTCATGGACGGAGACACCAGAGGCCGTTGACTGGAGTACGGCGGGCTTCTGTGGAGGAGAGGAATGCCTTACCGGACGTCTCTCACGGGACACCTCTTTGGACCGCTCCTGAAAGCGTATGTCCACTCGAGTCGCTAGGGTAATCAGGGCGTCCAGGGTGGAGGGTACGTCACGTCCAGCCAGCTCATCTTTGATTCGACCCGAGAGTCCTTCCCAGAAGGCGGCGGTTAGGGCCTCGTTATTCCACCCGAGTTCTGAAGCCAAGGTGCGGAAACGGATGGCGTATTGACCCACCGTCAGAGTTCCCTGACATAACCGGAGAAGAGATGAAGCAGACGCGGAGGCGCGTCCGGGTTCGTCAAAGATGCTGCGAAAGGCCTGCAGGAACTCCTGGAGGTTCTTGGTCATAGGGTCCTCCTTCTCCCACAAGGGGTTTATCCACGCCAGTGCCTCGCCCTCTAGGTGAGACATGATGAAGGCGACCTTGGCTTGGTCGGAGGCAAACAAATGTGGCAGCTGCGTGAAATGGAGGGAGCATTGGTTTATAAACCCCCTGCAGGTCTTGGGATCTCCGGCGTACCAGGGTGGTGAGGCCAAACGCAGTCTGGAAGCATCCGAGGAGGCTGCCACGGGAGTGGGAGCCGTGGATTGACTAGTGGAGGCTCGGGATGTTGAAGACGTGACTGCCGCTTGTAGCATGGTCAGGCGGGTGTCCACGGAAGTCATAAAGTTCAGCATGCGGGTCTGGACTTCACGCTGGCGTTGGAGTTCCTCATGCAAGGCCGCTAGTGCTTCGGCGGGATCCATGGCCTGTTCTTACTGTTAGGGCCAGATGCATGGGCAGACCCGGGAGGTGGATCCACTGGGCCGAACTCCCCGATGAGGGAAAGGAGTCCGGTAGCCGGAGCACTTTAGGTAGCAGGACAGTCCGTGCATTGGAACACAATGGAGAAGTCCCTGGGACCACGAGGTCACTGATGGTGGTCCGGGTGACGGAGCTCAGGTTCGGAAGCCGTGATGATGTCAGGCGGGGTCCGGAACCGTTGGAGCGAGATGACGGGTCACCGCAGGGAACCGAGATGGTACGGACTGTCAGGATGGCAGATGGGCAGCGTTCGGGGTTCGAGATACAGCAGGACCGGATGGCGATGCAGGATCGGCTCTAGAAGACAGAGAGGTAAGTATCTCACAGAACACAAGGAGACCTGACTCCTAGCTTGGGAAAACACGAAGAACAGGCCCCGCTCCCTTGGACATTAACCCCCTTTATACCCTGTACCTGTATGCATCATTTCCTGTCAGTGGACACTGGCCCTTTAAGAAAGGGTCAGTGACCGCGCGCGCGCCCTAATGCGCATGCGCGCGGCCCGGGTGCCAGAAGCCAGGGCAGGAAGCTGAGAGGAGGACGCAGCAGAGCCGGCCAGGGACTGGGAAGCCGACGGGCGCCGGGAGCGGGGACCAGGAGGCCTGGGAAGCGCGGGCACTGGAGGCTGGGGAGCGTGGCAGGTGAGCCGGGGAGCGGAGCAGAGGACCCGGGGAGCGGAGCAGAGGACCCGGGGAGCGTGACACCTCCCTAGATGTGGAAGGAAAAGAAAAATTGACAGAGATTTCAACGCAAGATTGTGCGGATGGTGGATAAAGAACCTCGACTAACATCCAAACAAGTTCAAGCTGCCCTGCAGTCCGAGGGTACAACAGTGTCAACCTGTACTATCCGTCGGCGTCTGAATGAAAAGGGACTGTATGGTAGGATACCCAGGAAGACCCCAATTCTTACCCCGAGACATAAAAAAGCCAGGCTGGAGTTTGCCAAAACTTACCTGAGAAAGCCTAAAACGTTTTGGAAGAATGTTCTCTGGTCAGATGAGACAAAAGTAGAGCTTTTTGGGAAAAGCCATCAACATAGAGTTTACAGGAAAAAAAAAAGATGCATTCAAAGAAAAGAACACTGTCCCTACAGTCAAACATGGCGGAGGTTCCCTGATGTTTTGGGGTTGCTTTACTGCCTCTGGCACTGGACTGCTTGACCGTGTGCATGGCATTATGAAGTCTGAAGACTACCAACAAATTTTGCAGCATAATGTAGGGCCCAGTGTGAGAAAGCTGGGTCTTCCTCAGAGGTCATGGGTCTTCCAGCAGGACAATGACCCAAAACACACTTCAAAAAGCACTAGAAAATGGTTTGATAGAAAGCACTGGAGACTACTAAAGTGGCCAGCAATGAGTCCATACCTGAATCCTATAGAACACCTGTGGAGAGATCTCAAAATGGCAGTTTGGAGAAGGCCCCCTTCAAATCTCAGGGACCTAGAGCAGTTTGCCAAAGAAGAATGGTCTAAAATTCCAGCAGAGCATTGTAAGAAACTCATTGATGGTTACCGGAAGCGGTTGTGCGCAGTTATTTTGGCTAAATGTTGTACAACCAAGTATTAGGCTAAGGGTGCCAATACTTTTGTCTGGCCCATTTTTGTGTGAAATGATCAATGATTTGATTTTTGTTTCATTCTCTTTTGTGTTTTTTCATTGCAAGCAAAATAAATGAAGATAATAATACCAAAGAATTTGTGATTGCCATCATTTTCAGGAAGAAACTGAGTATTCTCTGACAGAATTGCAGGGGTGCCAATACTTTTGGCCAGCACTGTAGAGTGATTGGCAATTTAGACAATTCCATGTGCCAGTAATATTGACAAGATGTTGTGTCACTTGACCATTGCAGCTAATCAGCAGGCGCTGATTGGCTTCAAGTTATCAATATTTCATCAATACAGACGTCTGCTTGGTCAAAATAGTGAAGGCTGCAGCCACTCAGTGGCAGTAGTCACATGAAAACAATGTCACGTCACCCACCAGGAACAACAACTCTGACATTGCTGGGACGACACTATTGTAAGAGGTGAATTTAGGTTTGTTTTTTTTCATTTTTATGAGTCCCTGATTTGATTAAGCAGGGTTGTCTACTAGTGGACCACCCAGAAACAAAGTGTATAAAGCAAGAGTTTTCCAAAAATGCAAAGAGTTTTATTACACCAGAAAAGACATGCTGAAAAATTCTAAAAACATTTACACATAACATAGAAGGATGTGGCTATATTTTGCCATATTTCCTACCACCCACTCCACTATGAAGGTCCAAAACAGCTGCCTTGGTTATTCAATAAGCTCAATATAACAGGCAAAATCCTCCTCCCCATGCCAACCCCCCCCCACACACACACACACACACAAGATAAATGAAAAGTGCAGAGATCAGTACTGTTGTATATCATCCAATGTAAATAAAGAACACAAGATCTACTATAATAAGGTACATACTGAGCACGTAGGATCAAAGTCTAACATGCAAAATGCCTGTAGAATACAAGAGTATGTATGAGCACTCAAATAAAAAAGAAAATGTACACATCTGAATGAATGAGGTACAGTCATATGAAAACGTTTGGGCACCCCTATTAATGTTAACCTTTTTTCTTCATAACAATTTGGGTTTTTGCAACAGCTATTTCAGTTTCATATATCTAATAATTGGTGGACTGAGTAATATTTCAGCAAGACAATGATCCAAAACACCGCTTCAAATCTACTCAGACATTCATGCAGAGGAACAATTACAATGTTCTGGAATGGCCATCCCAGTCCCCAGACCTGAATATCATTGAAAATCTGTGGGATGATTTAAAGCGTGCTGTCCATGCTCGGCGACCATCAAACTTAACTGAACTGGAATTGTTTTGTAAACAGGAATGGTCATATATACCTTCATCCAGGATCCAGGAACTCATTAAAAGCTACAGGAAGCGACTAGAGGCTGTTATTTTTGCAAAAGGAGGATCTACAAAATATTAATGTCACTTTTATGTTGAAGTGCCCATACTTTTGCACCGGTCAAATTTTGTTTAAATGCGGATTGCACATTTTCTGTTAGTACAATAAACCTCATTTCAATCCAGAAATATTACTGAGTCCATCAGTTATTAGATATATGAAACTGAAATAGCTGTTGCAAAAACCCAAATTGTTATAAAGAAAAAAGGTTAACATTAATAGGGGTGCCCAAACTTTTTCATATGACTGTATACGATAGGGATTTGTGGAACACAAGCTACCTGTCACAGGGTATGTAATGACGGGCCCTCAGTCTCGAGACCTTGCACTGTCCCTTATCTCAGCGGTAAGCTTTATGGTAGCCAGGTCTAAGCCCCCAGCATGACCCTGACCCCTGTCCGAGCCCTGATCTTAGGGGTACTTCTCACATAGTGAGATCACTAGCGAGATCGCTGCTGAGTCACAGGTTTTGTGACGAACCAGTGACCTCATCAGCGATCTTGCTATGTGTGACACTAAGCAGCGACCTGGCCCCTGCTGTGAAATCGCTGATCGTTACACACTGTTCTGGTTCATTTTTTGCTCACTGGTCTCCCGCTGTGCAGCACACATCGGCGTGTTTGATGGCGGGAGACCAACGAGCACCGACTCTGTGTAAGCGGTGAACACTGGTAACCAGGGTAAATATTGGGCAACTAAGCAAAGCGCTTTGCTTGGTTACCCGATATTTACCCTGGTTACCAGCGTACACTGCTTAGCGCTGGCTCCCTGCACACGTAGCCAGGGTAAATATCGGGTAACTAACCAAAGCGCTTTGCTTAGTAACCTGATGTGTACCCTGGCTACGTCTGCAGGGAGCCAGCGCTAAGCGGTGTACGCTGGTAACCAGGGTAAATATCGGATAACAAAGCAAAGTGCTTTACTTAGTTACCCGATATTTACCCAGGTTACCAAGCGCAGCATCGTCACAGGAGTCGCTGGTGGCTGGTCGCTGGTGAGATCTGCTTGATAGCTCACCAGCGACCATGTAGCGACGCACTAGCGTTCCTGACCAGGTTGTATCGTGGACGGAATCGCTGGTTTGCCGTTTAGTGAGACGGTACCCTTACTCACCCTCTCCCCCACCCTTGGGGTGGGCCGGAAACATAGAAACAAAACCCCACAAAAACTTAATAGACAAGGGAGAATGAAAACTCATACACACTGTACTCAAACACAAAGGAGAGACAATGTGTGTACAGGGGAATAAAGAAAAGGGAAGGAAGTAAACACACAACAGGGGCACTTCCACACCAATAACTGCACATCACTGTGAACTCGATCACCACTAAGACTAGAATTGCTGAAGCTGTTATCGGCACATACTGGAAGAAACCAGTACCTTAATAGGAAGGAGACAGCTGCATGTGCAATTAGCAACCTGAGCTCCTAGTTCTTGCTCACCAATTTGCAGAAATTAACTCCTGCAGGCTCAAGACCAACAAGCCTAAATAAGCCAATGCCCGGCTCTGAACAAGAGACTCAAATATGCAAATGAAGCTGCTAATTTGTGTCAGCTTACGGGACTGAGTACAGCCCATGAAAAACTAATGTGTGTGAATGCGCACTAATCACTTTGACATTCAGTGACTGTCCATTTTAAGAATTCTCCAATGGTCTACAAGTGTGCCGCTATATGGTGCTTCTGTCGTGCTTCTAGGAAATAATAATTGCATAACACAGCATCTTAGAGAATATTACTGCTCCACTATAAAAGTAAGAACCCCTTGGCTGTATACTTAAGAGGCGGACATACCATTGGACAACCTTTTACAGAAACATAGGGGCCCAAGAGGTAAGGGGACCACTTCTAATTCCATAGCAGGTGCAATTGTGTATTTTTTTGAGCTCTTGGACTACAAAGGGCCCATATATTGTTCTTGCACAGGGCCCAATTCTACACAGCTGAGGCAGCCATGGTGTAGGAAATACAGTCAGATATTAACTGCTGTCTCCTAAAGGTACTGTCACACATAACGAGATCGCTAGCGAGATCGCTGCTGAGTCACGGTTTCGGTGACGCAGTAGCGATCCCGTTAGCGATCTCGTTATGTGTGACATCTACCAGCGATAAGGCCCCTGCTGTGAGATCGCTAGTCGTTGCAGAATGGTCCAGGCCATTTTCTTCAAAGGCGATGTGTTCTGCTGGGCAGGACACATCGCTGTGTTTGACACTGTGTGACAGGGTCACAGTGACTGCTGAGATCGTTATACAGGTCGCTACTGTGACCTGTATCGTTCCTGCATCGTTGGTAAGGTCTGACTGTGTGACATCTCATCAGTGACCTCCCAGCGACTTACCAGCGATCCCTATCAGGTTGCATCGTTTTCGGGATCGCTGGTAAGTCGTTGTGTGTGACTGGGCCCTAAGGCCTGGGCTGCCTAAAGCGGGCTTTACACGAGGCGATATATTGTGCGATATGTCGTTGGGGTCATGGTTTTCGTGACGCACATCCGGTATACCGCACGACGTCGTCTCGTGTGACACCTCCTAGCGACGCAGTAACGCTCACAAATCGTGAGTCGTGTACTCGTCGCTAGGTTTCATAAAATGTTTTAATTAAAATGGCGGCGGTTGTTCATCGTTTCCGTGTCATCACACGTTGCTCCGTGTGACACCACGGGAACAATGAACAGCAGCTTTACCTGCCTCCCGCGGCACCCGACGGCTTAATGGAAGGAAGGAGGTGGGCGGGATGTTTACATCCCGCTCATCTCCGCCCCTCCGCTTCTATTGGCCGCCTGCCGTGTGACGTTGCTGTGACGCCGAACGTCCCGCCCACTCCAGGAAGTGGACGTTCGTCGCCCACAGCGAGGTCGTCCGGAAGGTAAGTATGTGACGGGGGGTAAACGAGCTTGTGCGCCATGGGCAACTAATTGCCCGTGACGCAAAAACGACGGGGGCGGGTACGATCGATTGTGCTATCGCACAATCTATCGTCTCGTGTAAAGCAGGCTTAAGGCTAGTGTGAGACTCATGTGGGATTAGTGGATGAGGGCAGGTATATCTCACCCCGGTATCGGTCCTATGTGATTTAGCCTGGCCAGGATCACCTGGCTACTAATGGATTAATGGGAGGTGAAGGACGGAGGTAAAAGGAATCTGGGAAGTTGGGGGAGGGTCTCCATCTGGGAACACAGTAAGCCTGTCTGTGTAGGAGACACTTGTGAGGAGCAGTGCCTGATGTTTGTATGGTTTAGCTGGAAGGGAGAAGCCCTCCAGTTGGTAGTTAGGATAACACCGTGTATAGTTAGTGCCGGACAGGCAAGGATTTATTTTGTTGGTGTTTTTTTTCTTTTTGTTTATGCTTCACTGCAATAAACCTGACCAAGCGTCAGTTACACCTTGAATTCGGCTGTCTGCCTGAGGTGAATACGTGCCCTTTGAACCCAGCAAAGGCGATCCCGGAGCGTGTTGTCACATTGTGGTGGAGAATGCGGGCAGCACGTTACAGCGCATTATAATGGATGACGTGGTGAAAGCGCTGGTACAATCCGCAGCTGTGCAGCGGGAGGCTAATCGCTTGATGTCGGCACAGTTGAAGGAACTGGTGGAATCGACGGTTAAAGACCGCCAACTTTTGCAGCAGGTGGCGCAGCGTCTGGCGACCGTACCGGAGAGTAATGCGGAGGCTGACCAGAGGGTGATTCATGTGAGTCGGTGCTGGCAGAAATTAACCACAGAGGACGATGTGGAAGCTTACCTGACCACGTTTGAACGGACGGCAGAGCGGGAAAAGTGGCCAAAGGAGCGATGGGCCGACTTGCTTGCACCGTTTCTGGCAGGTGAGGCCCAAAAAGCCTACTTTGATCTTGAGCCTGAAGCAGCGCATGACTTTGATAAACTAAAAGCCGAGATCCTTGCCCGGCTGGGAGTGACGACGGCCGTGCGAGCACAGAGAGTTCATCAATGGACTTATCAGCCCGATAAACCACCGCGGTCACAGATGTTTGACCTCATTCACTTGACCAAGAAATGGCATCAGCCCGAGGTTTTGACGGCGCCAGAGATGGTACAAAGAATCGTTCTT
This sequence comes from Anomaloglossus baeobatrachus, assembly GCF_048569485.1. NCBI lineage: Eukaryota > Metazoa > Chordata > Amphibia > Anura > Aromobatidae > Anomaloglossus > Anomaloglossus baeobatrachus. The sequence goes on along the minus strand of NC_134356.1, from coordinate 267,302,517 downwards.
GATAAATACCTAAGAGCTCTACCGCCATCTCTGAAGAGGTGGGTAAGCCATGGAAACCCCACGACAGCGGATCAGCTAGTGGATCTAGTGGAGCGTTATTCCTTGGCAGAAGGACTTATGGACGATGCTACACATCCTCGCTCTTCCCCTTCTCGACGAGGATCTGGTAAGACTGTTCCAGGGTCATGGGGAGGAGGAGAATATCCTAAGGCAGTGGAGGAGGAAAACAGGACTGCTGGCCCTGTGAGGGCTAAGGTGCCAAACTATGGTCTTAGCAAGGGGCCCGTGAGGTGTTTCCGCTGCCAGGAGGTGGGCCACATTGCTGCAAACTGTCCAGTAACTGCAGAACCGATGCAGTGTGATGTCACGGACTTTGAAAAACGCAGGGCTATGGTTGCACGGGTAGTGTGTGTTGCTGCATGTCAAGGCGATATGAAAAAACACCTGTGTGAAGTGTCCATTGATGGCAATACTGTTGTTGCACTATTAGACTCGGGAAGTGTGGTGACTCTGGTAAAGGCCAGTCTGGTAGCAGTCCCGATGGGACCGTCAGATAAATTTTCTGTGACATGTGTGCATGGAGACACCTGCTCGTACCTCACAACGGTCTCCTGCATTACTACGCCCTATGGGTCTGTGCATCATAAGGTGGGACTAGTACCAGCCCTATTGCATGATATCATTTTGGGCAGGGATTTTCCCCACTTCTGGCAGTTGTGGGAGAACCAATTAGTACCCCAGGGTAGCCGCACGGATGATCCTTCTCCCACACCTTGTGTGGGCCCGGAGCCACTAGAGGATGCCCCACAAGAGGGTTCAGAGGAGGAATCCGCTGAAAACAACCCCCAGTTCCCCTTTTCAGTTCTGGCGGGTGATTCCGATGAACCCGGGGCAGAGGCGGACACGGGTGGCTGTCCCCCTTCCTCTTGGCTGAATTTGGAAGTCCAGAAAGATGACTTCCAAAGTGAGCAAATGAGAGATCCTACCCTTACTCAGGCTATAAAAAATGTTAAAATGATAAACGGGGTGCAGGTGGATGCAGGTACTAGGCTGTCTTACCCCTACATGGCACTGGAGAATGACTTTCTCTATCAGATAGAGAAGAAGGGGGATGACACAGTACAACGATTGGTTGTGCCGAGAGCCTACAGGCGGAGAGTGCTGGACCTGGCACACGGACACATGATGGGGGGACACCTGGGGGTCCAGAAAACTACCGAAAGGATATTACACTGTTTTGTTTGGCCCGGCATGCATCACGATATTCGCACCTATTGCGAGTCTTGTCCCGAATGCCAAATCTCTGCGCCTAGGCCCCGTTTTTGTAGCCCCTTAGTACCTCTGCCTATCATCGAGATCCCATTTGAGAGAATTGGGATGGATTTAGTTGGACCCCTCCCCAAGTCTGCACGAGGACACCAGCACATCCTTGTCATCTTGGATTATGCCACTCGTTACCCCGAGGCCATCCCTTTGCGTAACACGGCCACCAAGACCATTGCCAAGGAGCTGGTCCATGTGTTTAGTCGGGTTGGTGTCCCAAAACAAATACTCACAGACCAAGGAACCCCCTTTATGTCTAAAGTAATGAAAGAACTCTGCAGGCTGTTACAAATAGCACAGTTACGCACCTCCGTGTATCACCCTCAAACGGACGGACTGGTCGAACGGTTTAACAAAACTTTGAAACAGATGCTCCGTAAGGCGATAGACAAGGATGGGAAGAACTGGGACTACTTACTCCCGTATTTGCTTTTTGCCATCTGGGAGGTGCCCCAGTCTTCCACCGGGTTCTCTCCTTTCGAGCTTCTGTACGCCCGACGTCCCCGTGGACTGTTAGATGTCGCTAAAGAAACCTGGGAGGGACAGGTCACCCCGTTCAAAAGCGTAATAGACCATGTAACCCAAATGCAGGACCGAATTGCGGCGGTGATGCCCATCGTTAAAGAGCATATGATACAGGCTCAAGGAGCACAGAAAAGGATTTATGATAGGGGGCCCAAGATCCGTACTTTTGCACCGGGAGATAGGGTGTTGATCCTGGTCCCCACGGCAGAAAGCAAATTTCTGGCAAAGTGGCAAGGCCCCTTTGAAATTAAGGAACGGGTGGGTGAGGTAAACTACAAAGTGTACCAGGCTGGTAAAAGGAAGCCTGAACAGATTTATCACGTGAATCTGATAAAACCCTGGAAGGACCGTCCAGCTCTGTCAGCAGGTCTGGCCCTTCCGGTCTGCAAGCAGACCATACCGGATGTCGGGACGGCGGAGACTCTGTCGGAGCGGCAAAAGACCGACGTCAAGCAGTTTGTAATCAACAATCACGAGTTTTTCTCGGAAAAGCCCGGGCAGACCACTCTCATTAAACATGACATCATAACAGAGCCTGGGGTAACAGTTCAGGTAAAGCCCTACCGAATACCGGAGGCTCGGCGGGAAGCTGTCTCCCGAGAAGTGAAGACCATGTTAGAGTTAGGTGTAATCGAGGAATCGCATAGCGCCTGGTCGAGTCCGATTGTGTTAATACCGAAACCAGACGGCTCCATTAGATTCTGCAACGACTTCAGGAGATTAAATGCGGTCTCCAAATTTGATGCATACCCAATGCCCCGGGTCGATGAATTAATAGATCGGCTTGGAAAAGCCCGGTATATCACGACCCTAGACTTAACGAAGGGCTATTGGCAGATCCCGCTAACAGAGGCCGCTAAAGAGAAAACCGCGTTTTCTACACTGGAAGGTTTATACCAGTATGTGTATATGCCGTTTGGACTACACGGGGCACCGGCAACCTTTCAAAGGTTGATGGACCGAGTCCTGAGGCCCCATAGGCAGTATGCTTCTGCGTATTTGGATGACATAGTCATTTACAGCCTGGACTGGGAGACGCACCTCCAGAAACTAGAGGCTGTGATTGAGGACCTGCGGGAGGCGGGTCTAACAGCAAACCCCAAGAAATGTCATATCGGGCTGGAAGAAGCCCAGTATTTGGGATACGTAATTGGGAGGGGAATTGTTAAACCCCAGATTGACAAGATACAAGCCATTCAGAAATGGCCGCAACCAGTCAACAAGAAGCAGGTGAGAGCGTTTTTGGGAATAGCCGGCTACTACCGACGGTTCATTCCCAATTTTGCGGCTACCGCTGTTCCCCTGACGGACCTTACCAAAGGGAAAGACTCTGTCATGATCAAATGGACCTCGGCAGCCGAAGAAGCCTTCCATAACTTAAAACTAGCTCTTTGCTCTCAACCTGTGCTAATGACTCCTGACTTCCGCAGCGAGTTCGTGGTCCAAACGGACGCTTCTGATGCCGGTATAGGGGCTGTATTGTCACAACTGAAGGACGGAGAGGAACATCCGGTCCTTTATCTTAGTCGGAAACTTAATAAGCATGAACGCAACTATGCCATAGTGGAAAAAGAATGCTTAGCCATTAAGTGGGCTCTAGAGTCCCTTAAATATTACTTGATTGGAAAGAAGTTCCGGCTGATCACTGACCATGCCCCTCTCAAGTGGATGCACTTGAATAGGGAACGGAATGGCCGAGTGACCCGGTGGTTCCTTGCACTTCAGGCCTACCGTTTTACAGTGGAGCACCGCCCGGGGGTGCGGATGGGGAATGCTGATGCCCTGTCTCGTGTGCACTGTTTTGTGGGTGCTGTTGCTCAGCTGCAGTGGTCTGAGCAGAGGGGGGGGATATGTGAGACTCATGTGGGATTAGTGGATGAGGGCAGGTATATCTCACCCCGGTATCGGTCCTATGTGATTTAGCCTGGCCAGGATCACCTGGCTACTAATGGATTAATGGGAGGTGAAGGACGGAGGTAAAAGGAATCTGGGAAGTTGGGGGAGGGTCTCCATCTGGGAACACAGTAAGCCTGTCTGTGTAGGAGACACTTGTGAGGAGCAGTGCCTGATGTTTGTATGGTTTAGCTGGAAGGGAGAAGCCCTCCAGTTGGTAGTTAGGATAACACCGTGTATAGTTAGTGCCGGACAGGCAAGGATTTATTTTGTTGGTGTTTTTTTTCTTTTTGTTTATGCTTCACTGCAATAAACCTGACCAAGCGTCAGTTACACCTTGAATTCGGCTGTCTGCCTGAGGTGAATACGTGCCCTTTGAACCCAGCAAAGGCGATCCCGGAGCGTGTTGTCACACTAGGTTCACATTTCCCTTGTTTTGCATCAGTTACAATCTGCCACTCTGATAACGCAATCCGTTTGGCGAATTCCGTTGTTTCCCATAGACTTATATGAGCGTCAAATTGTGACTGATGCTCTTGCGTTGCATCCTCCGTGGAACGACTGACCGTCGGGTGGCAGGAACGCAGAGTGTAACGTTTTTTGAGCAGCAGAATCCTTAGGATTTCGCTGCGCATGCTCTCTCTCGGCGGCCGAACGATCAGCTGATCGCCCAGCAGCCGCCTTCTGTGAGCGATCAGCTGATCACTTGGCGGCCGGCTGCTGTGAGCGATCAGCTGATCACCCGGCGGCCGGCTGCTGTGAGCGATCGATCAGCTGATCACCCGGCGGCCGGCTAATGAAAGTGTGGCGCCCTGGACAAGCCAGGGGCCACAGAGAACAACACCAACACACCCCACACTCCCGGTCAGGCACATCAAAGTCAGACACAAAACCCTTGTTGCCTTCCTCCAGGGGCTGATGATCACACCAGGGGGTGGGCCAGGCGGTTGGTCACGCCCACCGAGGAGTTCACAGTCCTGGAGGCAGGAAACTGTAGTCAGTTTAGCTCAGGCAGAGCTTGAGTGAAGTTCAGATTAGTTTTGGAGGTGAAAGTGAGAGGAAGGAAAGTGGTAGCAGAGCAACTAACTGACAGCGTCTGGGTGTGTGGCCCGGGCGGTACAGCAAGGTTGGCAGACGGTGGTGACCGTCTGCAGGAGTGGCCTATCCGAGTTTACCGTAAGGACCGTGGACGGGCGGTGGCCCGGCGGTACCGGACCGGTACACAAAGAGAAGTCAGCACCATCTGGCAGGGGCTTACGTACCCCGGCAAGGCTAGGAGTCGCCGTGAATTTGCCGAATTCGTTAGTGAAGGGAACCTCCTGGGTTTCCCAACAGCCAAGTCCCGACAGAAGGCAACAGTCCAACCAGGAGAGGGAGACACCGCCACCGCCAAGGCAACCGTTTCCCAGGGCCAGAGCCTGCGGGCAAAAAGGGGCTCCTCCAGCCCATATCCAAGCTGGGGAGCAGGTTACCGGTGGGAACTCATCGGAACCATTTACCGTACATAGGTGCAGGGAAAGGCACTCACCATCAACCTGCCGGGAAAGACAACACCGCAGCCGTCAGTGGGACCCGTCCATCCAGCCGTTTGTTTTACCGAGAACTATGTCCTCATCATTGGCTGAGTGAGTACCACCGTGCCGTGCGGCACAGCGCTGCCCCCGTGACCCTGCACCTCACCAGGCCCCGTAACCCGCCTGTCATCCATCCCTACCCCATCACCGGGCCCCGGGACAACCAACCCCCTACCCACGGAGGGGAGAACTAACATCAAAGCTGCTCCCTGTCACCGCTCCCAGGATCCCCGTCCAGAGCAGCGGTCGTGTCACCAATATCACCACAACTGTGGGTGGCGTCACGGACAATAAATCCCCACAATCAATCCCCTTTTCACTCACGGGCGAGGAACGCCGCTCGAGTCCCTGGGATCCGGCCCACCGCTCGAGCCACCACCGAGCAGCAGCAGCCGCAGCAGCAGCGGCCGGACCCGAGCAGTGGGAGAGCGCAGCGTCCCCTCCTCCGCCCGCGACAACTTGGCATCACGAACAGGATCCTACCGCTCTGCCGTTGGGCAGAGGTGCGCCTTGTTATTGCCGGAGGTGTCCGGCTGAAAATTTGCCGAAGCCGCCATCTTGGGCGTGAAAAATTCCCGCTCGAGCGTCTCCTCGAGCAGTGGAGGCGCGAAGGCCTAAACCCCGCCTCTATAGAGGAGGAGTGGGAAAGAGACTAAGGGGGACTGATGGCGTCTGGCCGCATGTAGCCCACGGCTATAAAAACAGGGACGCCAGGACCCTGCGGCCATCTTGTTCCTGGGAGAGGCCGCCAGCGAGATGTATATGCCGTCCCGTAGCACCGTAGCCCCCGCGCCTGGAACAGCGGCGTGGGTGGAGATCCGGACCGCGCAGCTCCAACAACGGCTGCAGGTCAAAATGCAGCTCCTTTTGGAGGAGTGGGAGGCCGACATGGCGGAGGTTATAGCGACCGTGTGGAGACGCGAGGAAGAGGGACCTTCGAAAGGGAGGGTGAGTGACCCACGCCCCTGTACCCCTAGTGGGTCGGTCATCGTGGCTGAGGGGCCCGGTCCACGCCCGCTCGCCTTGCTACCTCCCTCGCTACCCGTATCGGCTGCCGTGCCCCCGCCACTAGGCCCGCTACCCCCGCAACCGGTAGCGGTACCCTGCACGTCCGCCCAGGTGGATCGACCTGTAGCCGGAGCCCGTGACCGACCAGAAGTGCTGCCCTGGAAGGTGCAGAAGCCTGAACCGGAGGCATTACCAGAAGCTTCCCCCGAACCGGAGCCGACCAGCCGCTCCGTGCAGGAGGCCCGGCGGAAGAGGACCCCTGTGCCCATCCCCCACACCTCGGCTGAGGTTGCGCCGGGCTGCCGCTGCAAGGCAGCACCCCAGGCCAAGTCACCGCGGGACCTTCCACCCAGATTGCCAGTGGTGGGCAGTGTCCAGAAGGTCTCGCGGGGCCCGACCCGTGCGCCGGAGCTCGCAGCAGCTTCGTATTGGGACAGGGAGCCGACACCGCTGGGCCCGGAGATCGCGGAGAGAGAGGGGAAGAAGGCGGAGTTGGTGGCCCGTACGATCCGGGAAAAGGAGAGCCTCCGCCAGGCAACCTTCCACATCCGGGCCCGCTGTATGAAGGGCAGGTGAGGCGGTTTGATGTCCGCCGGGGCTATGGTTTCATCTATGAACCGGGCCTGGAGGCCGAAGTCTTTATAGCCCGGCGGGATGTTAATACCCACCTGCCGGAGGAGCACCCAAGCCGTAACCTGATGCCAGGAGACCTGGTGCAATACACCCGGCACTGCGGGGAGAGGGGGTGGTTTGGTTGGACGCCAAGCTGAGGGGCAGCAATGAGGCCCGAGTGTGTACCGCGCCCCCTCCCCCGACCGAGGCCGAGGAATCAGAGTAAGGGTGGCGGAGTGCCGTTGCAGTTGTCCCCCGTTGGGACCACCAAAGTACCGTTAAAATGAATGATAAGCCAATTAACAGAAGAAAGTTACCTGATTGTCAGCTTGATTGAAACCGGTCATTGCCGGCACCGTTGTCCCCGTGGGGACTGTTTCACAAGTTTTGCATGAGGAACTCCTTATGAACAGGCCCGAGAACTTGCAGGGCAGCCACAAACTTAATGGCTTGTAAATAAAAATGTTGTTTCATGGCTTCCACCGTTACCACCTCCGGAGAGGCAGATTGGAGGAAGGGCCCGCAGTGGAGCAGGCTGGGGCCCAGCCACCACCGGAACCGGTGGCGATCCTCTGGGGGTTTCAGGGGTTCCCCATGGACGTGGGTCCCCTGAAAAGGACAGAACCCGCTCGGGCAACTTGTGCAGGACTGGGGTCAAGGGGTGCTGCCTGTTTGCTTAGGGGCAGCATGAGGGCCAGGTTGCTTGGGTGGGAGAGAGCGGAAGCCGTAACCGTTACGCAACGTTAAAGTAAGAGTACCTCCCGATGTGGGAAGATGTTATTATATTTGTAATGTGTTTACCGTTTTTTATCTTTTCCAGTTCGTGAAAAATAAAACCGGTGATGGACGGGCAGCCCGCGGACGGTCTGCATTTAACTAAGGGGGAATGTGGCGCCCTGGACAAGCCAGGGGCCACAGAGAACAACACCAACACACCCCACACTCCCGGTCAGGCACATCAAAGTCAGACACAAAACCCTTGTTGCCTTCCTCCAGGGGCTGATGATCACACCAGGGGGTGGGCCAGGCGGTTGGTCCCGCCCACCGAGGAGTTCACAGTTCTGGAGGCAGGAAACTGTAGTCAGTTTAGCTCAGGCAGAGCTTGAGTGAAGTTCAGATTAGTTTTGGAGGTGAAAGTGAGAGGAAGGAAAGTGGTAGCAGAGCAACTAACTGACAGCGTCCGGGTGTGTGGCCCGGGCGGTACAGCAAGGTTGGCAGACGGTGGTGACCGTCTGCAGGAGTGTCCTATCCGAGTTTACCGTAAGGACCGTGGACGCGCGGTGGCCCGGCGGTACCGGACCGGTACACAAAGAGAAGTCAGCACCATCTGGCAGGGGTTTACGGACCCCGGCAAGGCTAGGAGTCGCCGTGAATTTGCCGAATTCGTTAGTGAAGGGAACCTCCTGGGTTTCCCAACAGCCAAGTCCCGACAGAAGGCAACAGTCCAACCAGGAGAGGGAGACACCGCCACCGCCAAGGCAACCGTTTCCCAGGGCCAGAGCCTGCGGGCAAAAAGGGGCTCCTCCAGCCCATATCCAAGCTGGGGAGCGGGTTACCGGTGGGAACCCATCGGAACCATCTACCGTACATAGGTGCAGGGAAATGCAGTCACCATCAACCTGCCGGGAAAGACAACACCGCAGCCGTCAGTGGGACCCGTCCATCCAGCCGTTTGTTTTACCGAGAACTGTGTCCTCATCATCAACCCCCTACCCACGGAACCTACCCCCCTACCCCCCTACCTAACATCAAAGCTGCTCCCTGTCACCGCTCCTGGGATCCCCGTCCAGAGCAGCGGTGGTGTCACCAATATCACCACAACCGTGGGTGGCGTCACGGACAATAAATCCCCACAATCAATCCCCTTTTCACTCACGGACGAGGAACGCCGCTCGAGTCCCCGGGATCCGGCCCACCGCTCGAGCCACCACCGAGCAGCAGCAGCCGCAGCGGCCGTACCCGAGCAATGGGAGAGCGCAGCGTCCCTTCCTCCGCCCGCGACAAAAGCGATTAGCTGACGGGAGATCATCTGTTCACTCTCAAAAGCCGGAGGCCGGCTATTATGAATGATCAGCTGATTGTTCTCTCTCTCACTTATTACAGCGGAGTCCAACAATGAATTCTTATTCTTATCATCCGTTGTACAACGCATCAGTCACAAGCGTCAAGCAACGCATGTGACTGATGCTAAACAACGGAAATGTGAACCTAGCCTTAGTTACAGTCTGTAAGTGTCGTACTCACACTCTTACACACCAGCAAAAAAAAAAAAATATAGACCCCATTTTGAGCAGAAATTTTGAATAAAAAAATAAATATTAAAACATTACATTACTATATTACTAATAATTATCAAAGGGGTGGTCCGAAGGCTAAACAAATTTCAATCTAAATCTCTATCCAGTTATTGCCCTAATCTGAACTAATTTCACATACGGCTGCATTAAAAATTCCCTTTTCTTCACTCACTACACTATCTAATTACTATTATTTTTTTCCCCTTCTTTCTGTATGATGACACGTTGTTGTTTTTTTTCTTTATCCAATCAATTTTTATTGTAGGAAGTTACATTACAAAAAGAAGAAAATCAGGTATCATTGGCAATAATACACAAAGAGAATAACGCTGTAACACATGGTAGCATAACCTTTGATTATTTCCTATCAAACCACCAACAATCATGTCTGATGCATGTTGCAACTTTTTTAGGTTATTCAACACCCAATATGTATAGAGTCAACCTACCAATTTACTCTTTAATCCTCAAAACGAGGGTTCCAAACAACCAGAACTAGAGAGTTAAGGTCCAGTCACACTAAGCAACTTACCAGCGATCCCAACAACGATAGGGATCGCTGGTAAGTTGCTAGGAGGTTGCTGGTGAGATGTCATACTGCGACGCTCCAGCGATCCCACCAGCAACCTGACCTGGCAGGGATCGCTGGAGCGTCGCTACACGAGTTGCTGGTGAGCTCACCAGCAACCAGTGACCAGCCCCCAGCGCCGCGTGGAAGATGCTGCGCTTGGTAACTAAGGTAAATATCGGGTAACCAACCCGATATTTACCTTGGTTACCAGCGCACGGAGCTACACGTGCAGAGAACAGGGAGCAGCGCACACTGAGCGCTGGCTCCCTGCTCTCCTAGTTACAGCACACATCGGGTTAATTACCCGATGTGTGCTGCAGCTAAATGTGCACAGAGCAGGGAGCAGCGCACACTGCTTAGCGCTGGCTCCCTGCTCTCCTAGCTACAGCACACATCGGGTTAATTAACCCGATGTGTCCTGCAGCTACATGTGCACAGAGCAGGAGCCGGCACTGACAGTGAGAGCGGTGGAGGCTGGTAACAAAGGTAAATATCGGGTAACCAAGGTCAGGGCTTCTTGGTTACCCGATGTTTACTGTGGTTACCAGCCTCCGCAGAAGCCGGCTCCTGCTGCCTGCACATTTAGTTGTTGCTGTCTCGCTGTCACACACAGCGATCTGTGCTTCACAGCGGGAGAGCAACAACTAAAAAATGGCCCAGGACATTCAGCAACAACCAACGACCTCACAGCAGGGGCCAGGTTGTTGCTGGATGTCACACACAGCAACATCGCTAGCAACGTCACAAAAGTTGTTCGTTAGCAGCGATGTTGCTAGCGATGTTGCTAGCGATGTTGCTTAGTGTGACGGGGCCTTAAAGGCCCCGTCACACTAAGCAACATCGCTGCTAACGAACAACTTTTGTGACATAGCAGCGATGTTGCTAGTGATGTTGCTGTGTGTGACATCCAGCAACAACCTGGCCCCTGCTGTGAGGTCGTTGGTTGTTGCTGAATGTCCTGGGCCATTTTTTAGTTGTTGCTCCCCCGCTGTGAAGCACACATCGCTGTGTCTGACAGCGACAGAGCAACAACTAAATGTGCAGGCAGCAGGAGCCGGCTTCTGCGGACGCTGGTAACCACGGTAAACATCGGGTAACCAAGAAGCCCTTACCTTGGTTACCCGATATTTACATTCGTTACCAACCTCCGCAGCTCTCAGCTGTCAGTGCCGGCTCCTGCTCTGTGCACATGTAGCTGCAGTACACATCGGGTAATTAACCCCATGTGTACTGTAGCTAGGAGAGCAAGGAGCCAGCACTAAGCAGTGTGCGCGGCTCCCTGCACATGTAGCTGCAGTACACATTGGGTAATTAACCCCATGTGTACTGTAGCTAGGAGAGCAGGCAGCCAGCGCTAAGCAGTGTGCGCTGCTCCCTGCTCTCTGCACATGTAGCTGCAGTACACATGGGGTAATTAACCCCATGTGTACTGTAGCTAGGAGAGCAGGGAGCCAGCGCTAAGCGCTGGTAACCAAGGTAAATATCGGGTTGGTTACCCGATATTTACCTTAGTTACCAAGCGCAGCATCGTTTCCACGCGGCGCTGCTGGCTGGTGGCTGGTCACTGGTTGCTGGTGAGCTCACCAGCAACTCGTGTAGCCACGCTCCAGCGATCCCTGCCAGGTCAGGTTGCTGGTGGGATCGCTGGAGCGTCGCAGTGTGACATCTCACCAGCAACCTCCTAGCAACTTACCAGCGATCCCTATCAGGTTGGATCATTGTTGGGATCGCTGGTAAGTTGTTTAGTGTGACTGGGCCTTTAAGGTACCGTCACACTAAGCAACATCGCTGCTGAGGCACAACTTGCTAGCGATGTTGCTGTGTGTGACATCCAGCAACAACCTGACCCCTGCTGTGAGGTTGTTGCTGAATGTCCTGGACCATTTTTTAGTTGTTGCTCTCCTGCTGTGAAGCACATGTCGCGGGCGGGGAGGAGGGTGTCAGCACACCGCGCTCACCCCTTCTGCTCGGGTCCGGCAGCTGCTCCTGGTGGCTCGAGCTGTGGGCCGGATCCCGGGGTTTCTCGAGCGACACTCCTCGCCCGTGAGTGAAAGGGGGTGTTTGTTGGGTGTGGGGATTGTTATAGTTCGTGACGCCACCCACGGTTGTGGTGATTGCACCACCGCTGCTCAGTATGGGGGTCCCGGGGATGGTGATGCGGAGCAGCCAGGTGTTGTGTTGCCCCTCCGTGGGTAGGGGCTGGTGATCCCGGGGCCCGGTGATGAGATGTAAAGTGTAGGGCCTGGAGGGCGCAGGGACGCGGGGGCAGCGCTGTGCCTTGCGGCACTATGGTACTCACTCAGCCTGACACACGGACACAGTTTGTACGGTAAACCAACGGCTGGTAGGACGGTCCCACAGACGGCTGCACCTGCACTCCCGGTAGGTGACGGTGATGTCTCTCTTCCTTGCACCTATGTTGACTGATGGTAGCGGTGGATTCCCTCCGGTTACCCGCTCCCCGGCTGCAATCTGGGCCGGAGGAGCTCTACACTTTGCCCGCAGGCGCTGGCCCTGAGAAACTTGTGCCGTGGCGGTGGCGGTGTCTCTCCAATACGGGTTGGGCTGTTGCCTTCAATCGGGACTTGGTTGTTGGGGGATCTGTGTCCCCGTCACTGACGGATTTGGCAAATCTGGCGACTCCTAGCCTTGCCGGGGTCCGAGAGGCCCCTGCCCTGGTGCTGACTGTCCTTCGGAACACTGCTCCAGACCACCGGGCACACAGCCAACGGGGTCCTTCCAGGAACTTCCAAACGGTCCCCCTCCAGACAGTCACCGCCGTTGCTGACCTTGCTGTTCTGGCCCTCACAAAGCTGGACCCTTCAGGCTGTCTTTCTCTTCTGTTACTTTACTTGCTTTCCTCCTTTACTACTTTCCTTCCTTCACTTTCACTTAGTTGTTTACTTTAGCCCTGTCTAGACTACTCCTCCACTCCTTCCACTTCCTCCTCCCTGACTAGACTGCACTCTTGCCCTGCCTGGGCTAATCTGCCTGGTTACTTCCTGCCTCCAGAGCTGTGAGCTCCTTGGTGGGCGGAGCCAACCGCCTGGCCCACCCCCTGGTGTGCATCATCAGACTCCTGGAGGAAGGCAACAAGGATTTGTGGTTAGCTGTGATGTGCCTACCTGGAGTGTGGGGTGTGGTGGTGTTGTGACCTGTGTCCCCTGGCTTGCCCAGGGCGACACACACACATCGCTGTGTGTGACAGCGAGAGAGCAACAACTGAATGTGCAGTGAGCAGGAGCCGGCTTCTGCGGACACTGGTAACCACGGTAAACATCGGGTAACCAAGAAGCCCTTTCCTTGGTTACCCGATATTTACCTTCGTTACCAGCGTCCGCCGCTCTCACGCTGTCAGTGCCGGCTCCCTCTTCCCTGCACTCCTAGCCACAGTACACGTCGGGTAATTAACCCGATGTGTACTCTGGCTGGGAGTGCAGGGAGCAAGCGCTAAGCGGTGTGCGCTGGTAACCAAGGTAAATATCGGGTTGGTTGCCCGATATTTACCTTAGTTACCAAGCGCAGCATCGCTTCCACGCATCGCTGCTGGCTGGGGCTGGTCACTGGTTGCTGGTGAAACCTGCCTATGTGACAGCTCACCAGCAACCCGTGTAGCGACGCTCCAGCGATCCCTGCCAGGTCAGGTTGCTGGTGGGATCGCTGGAGCGTCGCTTAGTGTGACGGTGCCATAAGAAAAGAAGATAAGAAAGGGGAGGATAGAGAGAGGTGGGGGGGGAGGGGGAGAACCATGGATGGTTGCAAAGAGGCAACCAGGGGGGGGGAGGGGGGGAATTAGATGGCGTTCCGGGGTAGCCCGAGCAGTAACAACAACAGAGATATAAACACCTTGAATATTGACATGTGGTACGGGTGAACTCCCTGCGTAACACTCTCTTTGACCCTATTTGACCCACTTTTTATTATCAGACAGTTTGCCCTGGAAACAGATGCCTGACAGGGGAAGCATATACAGAGTTTAGCCACGTGTCCCAAATCTGTAGTATTATGTTTTTGGCGCAGATGGAGTGAGCCAGACAGAACTCGTATTGGCATTGGAGATTAATTTGGTTATATAGTTCAACTAATATAGGTGTCTTTGGGGATTTCCAATAGCTACTTATGCAATATCTGGCAGCAACTAGAATGTGAACTAATAAACCCCTGGATTCCCAAGAGAACTCCTCTATACCCACATTTAGCACTGCCAGACCTGGATTCGGATTAATAGGATTGCCTGTCAGCTCACTCATCAGGCCAAACACCTCCAACCAGAATGAGAAAACTTGGGATAAGCCCACCAGCAGTGACCAAGAGTACCCCTTTGGAGGAAGCCCTTCCAACAATGTGGCGAATAATTTGGGAGGAACTGTGCAAAGTTGGCTGAGGACCGATACCATCGTAGGTGTACTTTTTTCAGTTGCTCCAGACGATTTATACACTTGGAGTATGTTTGGATATTTGCTGATGCCGAGTGCCAGTTTGAGGCCTCCAACACACATCCGTGAAATACTTGCGTGTTTGGTCCATTTCCGTGTATACCGGAGACAGGGCCAGATTAAGGTTGGTGGGGGCCCCTGGGCAGAAAATCTGGTGGGGGCCCCATAAACGTTAACATTTTTAGCCATAACAGTAGAACACAAACTGTAGCATTTAGATATAAATCTAAAGAGCATGTATCTTATCCTGTTCTGCCACATTCAGATTTACAGACACAGTCCAGGATCACTCACAGCTGTCACCTATACACACAGTACTATACAGATACAGTCCAGGATCACTCACAGCTGTCACCTATACACACAGTACAATACAGATACAGTCCAGGATCACTCACAGCCATCACTTATACACACAGTACAATACAGATACAGTCCAGGATCATTCTCAGCCGTCACTTATACACAGAAAGTAGAGTTACTCACATATTTTTTTAATCATCCCAATGTTAAGGCAGCCAGGGCCGGCTCCAGGATTTTGTGGTCCCCGGTTGAGTCTCAGTGGACCCCATCCACACACAGACACGCACATACACATACAGGCATACGTACATATACAGTGCCTACAAGTAGTATTCAACCCCCTGCAGATTTAGCAGGTTTGATAAGATGCAAATAAGTTAGAGCCTGCAAACTTCAAACAAGAGCAGGATTTATTAACAGATGCATAAATCTTACAAACCAACAAGTTATGTTGCTCAGTTAAATTTTAATAAATTTTAAACATAAAAGTGTGGGTCAATTATTATTCAACCCCTAGGTTTAATATTTTGTGGAATAACCCTTGTTTGCAATTACAGCTAATAATCGTCTTTTATAAGACCTGATCAGGCCGGCACAGGTCTCTGGAATTATCTTGGCCCACTCCTCCATGCAGATCTTCTCCAAGTTATCTAGGTTCTTTGGGTGTCTCATGTGGACTTTAATCTTGAGCTCCTTCCACAAGTTTTCTATTGGGTTAAGGTCAGGAGACTGACTAGGCCACTGCAACACCTTGATTTTTTCCCTCTTGAACCAGGCCTTGGTTTTCTTGGCTGTGTGCTTTGGGTCATTGTCTTGTTGGAAGATCAAATGACGACCCATCTTAAGATTCTTGATGGAGGAGCGGAGGTTCTTGGCCAAAATCTCCAGGTAGGCCGTGCTATCCATCTTCCCATGGATGCGGACCAGATGGCCAGGCCCCTTGGCTGAGAAACAGCCCCACAGCATGATGCTGCCACCACCATGCTTCACTGTAGGGATGGTATTCTTGGGGTCGTATGCAGTGCCATCCAGCCTCCAAACGTCACGTGTGTGGTTGGCACCAAAGATCTCGATCTTGGTCTCATCAGACCAGAGAACCTTGAACCAGTCTGTCTCAGAGTCCTCCAAGTGATCATGAGCAAACTGTAGACGAGCCTTAACATGACGCTTTGAAAGTAAAGGTACCTTACGGGCTCGTCTGGAACGGAGACCATTGCGGTGGAGTACGTTACTTATGGTATTGACTGAAACCAATGTCCCCACTGCCATGAGATCTTCCCGGAGCCCCTTCTTTGTTGTCCTTGGGTTAGCCTTGACTCTTCGGACAAGCCTGGCCTCGGCACGGGTGGAAACTTTCAAAGGCTGTCCAGGCCGTGGAAGGTTAACAGTAGTTCCATAAGCCTTCCACTTCCGGATGATGCTCCCAACAGTGGAGACAGGTAGGCCCAACTCCTTGGAAAGGGTTTTGTACCCCTTGCCAGCCTTGTGACCCTCCACGATCTTGTCTCTGATGGCCTTGGAATGCTCCTTTGTCTTTCCCATGTTGACCAAGTATGAGTGCTGTTCACAAGTTTGGGGAGGGTCTTAATTAGTCAGAAAAGGCTGGAAAAAAGAGATAATTAATCCAAACATGTTAAGCTTATTGTTCTTTGTGCCTGAAATACTTCTTAATACTTTAGGGGAACCAAACAGAACTCTTGTGGTTTGAGGGGTTGAATAATAAATGAATAAACTTTTCACAATTTAAAAAAAAATTAAAAAAAGAAATAACATTCTTTTTTGCTGCAGTGCATTTCACACTTCCAGGCTGATCTACAGTCCAAATGTCACAATGCCAAGTTAATTCCGAATGTGTAAACCTGCTAAATCTGCAGGGGGTTGAATACTACTTGTAGGCACTGTACATATTTGAAGACAAATTCACAAAAATACATCTCAACAGACAAATATATACACAGTCATATACACTGACATACATGCAGACACAGACGCATTAGAGGTATTAATATGGAGAAGTCACAAGCAGCATCACTCACCTCCCTCACTTATTTCCGTCCAGCTCCTCCAGGACGTGTGGCTGTGTTGCATGATGGCCATCACTAACAGACATGACTGCACACTGACAGCACTGCTGTATATACATCACAGGAGGGGCTGGGGCCTACAATATATACATTACAGGAGGGGCAGGGGGCATAGACTTTACCGGGGGGGCATAGATGTTACTAGAGTAGCAAACAGCTCTGGTGGCGTACACATTACTGGGATGGCTGGCTTAGCACTCTGGGGGACCCATATAGTTCTGGGGTGCCACACAGACTGCTCTGATTCATATATATATACACACACACACAGCTCTGCTTCACACACACACACACACAGCTGTGCTTCACACATACACACACACACAGCTCTGCTTCACACACACACACACACACACACACACACACACACACACAGCTCTGCTTCACACACACACACACACACAGCTCTGCTTCAGACACACACACACAGCTCTGCTTCAGACACACACACACAGCTCTGCTTCACACACACAGCTCTGCTTCAGACACACAGCTCTGCTTCAGACACACAGCTCTGCTTCAGACACACACACAGCTCTGCTTCACACACACAGCTCAGCTTCACACACAGCTCTGCTTCACACACAGCTCTGCTTCACACACACAGTTCTGCTTCACACACACATACACACACAGCTCTGCTTCACACACACACAGCTTTGCTTCACACACACACACACACACACACACACACACACACACACACAGCTCTGCTTCACACACACACACACAGGTCTGCTTCACACACACATTTCACACACAGCTCTGCTTCACACACACAGCTCTGCTTGACACACACACACGGCTCTGCTTCACACACACACACACACACACAGCTCTGCTTCACACACACAGCTTTGCTTCAGACACACACAGCTCTGCTTCACACACACACAGCTTTGCTTCACACACACACACACACACACAGCTCTGCTTCACACACACACACAGCTCTGCTTCACACCACACATCTTTCTTTAGCTCTGCTTCACACACACACAGCTCTGCTTCACACACAGCTCTGCTTCACAAACACACACACACAGCTCTGCTTCACACACACACACACACACAGCTCTGCATCACACCACACATCTTTCTTCAGCTCTGCCCTTACCTGCTCTGATGCCATACTCCTGCTGCTCCGGTGTAGGCCGCCGTCCTCCTGCTGCTGTTCTGGTGCTGCGGCCATCCTCCTGCTCCGGTGAGTCTCTTCTCCTGGCTGCGGCGTCGGTCTTCTCCTCCGCGGCCGCGGCGTGGGTCTTCTTCTCCACGGCCGCGGCGTCGGTCTTCTCCTCCACGGCCGCGGCGTCGGTCTTCTCCTCCACGGCCGCGGTGTCCTGCTGTGACATCCGCAGCATTGGATGCCGCAGCAGAGCAGGGAGCAGGCACACCTCTGACCCCGGAAGTGCAGGCGCTGGTACTTCCAGGGTCAATTAGCGTCCTGCGCCCGCAGTTTGTTTTTGCATCTTAGAGACGCAGATACAAATAAATGTAGGTCCCCCCCCCCCGAAAACACAGCTGATTTATTAGACTGTCTTTACGGAGGGGGAGAGGGTGTGAAGAAAAAAAAAAATTGCTGATGGGTGGCAAGTATGGCCCTGGTGGTGGGGGCCCCCTTGGAAGCTCTTTGGGTGGGGGCCCCGGGGCTGAAGCCCCGCCTGCCCTGCCTATAATCCGGCCCTGACCGGAGACACGGGCAAACGTGCACCACTGTTATTTAATGTTTGAGGACATATGTGCGTTTTTCATTAAGGTCCGTGTGTCCGTGTGCGTGCTACGTTTGTGTCTCCGTTTTGCACGGAAGCATGTCCGTTTTCATCACGGAACACGCACACACGGACCCAATGAAAGTCAATGGGTCTGTGCGCACGCCTAAGTGACCCGGACGCATCTCTGTATGCTCCGTGTACGTTTTGTGCTTTTTTCATGTGATGTCGGGATTTTTTTTTTTCTGTTTCGCTCTCTCCCTCAGTCCGTCAGTCGGTCGGTCTCTCTCTATGTCTGTCGGACGGTCTCTCTGTCTTATCTGTCCCTCTCGCTGTCTGTCGGTCAGTCCCCCCCCCCTCATACTTACCGTTCCCCGATCTCCGGTGCGGCGCTGCACTGCTGTTATAAAAGCTCCGGCAGCTTTTATTATTTTGAAAAAGCAGGCCACTCATTAAGCAATCTCGTATTTCCTGCTTTCCCCGCCCACCGGCAAATATGATTGGTTGCAGTGAGACACGCCCACACGCTGAGTGACAGCTGCCTTACTGCAACCAATCACAGCTGCCGGTGGGCGTGTCACTATAGAGCAGAGAAATAAATAAATAATTTAAAAAAACGGTGTGCGGTCCCCCCCAATTTTAATACCAGCCAGATAAGACTACTGTCCTGGGGCAGGAAGTTCAAACAGACAAAGTTTATAGTTGACAGTGACAGGAAGTGAAAGAGGAGAGAGACTGTCAGGGACCCGGGTAGGAGCCTGGGCCCCCTTGTAAAATGTCAGGCAGGCGGTGGTGGCCGTCTGCAGGAGTATCGGTACAGCAACCAGCTGAACCGTACGGACCGGGCTTGGGTTGGAGCCCGCCGGTCCCGAACCGGGGAGTCAAACGTGTACCGGAGCACCAAACAGAAGGGTACTCAGACCCCGTCCTAGCTTAGAAGCCACTGAGTATAGGCAAATTGACTGATTGCTGGCCGGACCTCAGGGGTTCATCCACAACCAAAGTCCCGAAAGAAGGCAAAAGCCCACCGAGACCGGGTGAGCGCCACCGCCAAGGGCCAAACACCCGACGGGACAGCGCCTGCGGGCAAGCGAGGGCTCCTCCGGCAGCTCAACGCCGGGGGCGGGCTACCACTGCTTAGGCAGGGGGGCCGAAACACAAACATCCAGAGGTGCACGGGAAAAGGGGCCACCATTAACCCCACAGGGGACATCAGCAGCCAGCCGCGGGGACCGACCACTACCGAACTTTGGTTTACCAGTGACTCAGTGTGAATTAATCGTGAGTACACCAGTGCCATCCGGGCACGACACACTACACCGCGGCACGGCGCCCTGCACCCCGACTACAACAACCACCAACCCTCACAGTCCCCCACCAGGCCCCGGGACACACCGCTACTACCCACGGAGGGGCTAACATCTTAGCTGCGGCCGCAACACCGATCCCGGATGAGCCCGCCATTACTCCAGCCGCAGCGGTGGTGCTTCTCCCGTCACCACGACCCATGGGTGGCGTCACGACCCGTTACACGACCACCATCCTCCCACCGCCTACTTCCCCTTAACAAGAGTGACGTGGCCCCCGGTCCGGAGGCGCTCGTGCCACCGACCACCCGAGCCCGGACCTCGAGCGGCTCGGCCCGAGCAAGCGGAGGAAGCGGCCGGGCCCCTCTCAGGGCGGTACAAAGCCATACGGCTGCAGGCTGGTATTCTCAGGATGGAGAGCCCCACGTTATGGGGAGCCCCCCAACCTAACCATATCAGCCAGCAGCTGCCCAGAATTGCCGCATCCATTTGCTGCGACAGTTCTGGAACTGTACCCGGCTCTTCCCGATTTGCCCTGGTGCATTGGCAATCGGGGTAATAAGGAGTTAATGGCAGCCCATAGCTGCCACTAAATCCTAGATTAATCATGTCAGGCGTTTCCCCGAGATACCTTCCATGAGTAATCTGTAAGTTACAGTAAATAAACACACACACCTGAAAAATTCCTTTATTTGCAATAAAAACCACTAACAAATACCCTCATTCACCACTTTATTCAGCCCGAAAAAGCCCTCCATGTCCGGCGTAATCCACGGAGTTCCAGCGTTGCTTCCAGCTCTGCTACATAGAGGTGACAGGAGCTGCAGAAGACACCGCCGCTCCTGACAGCTCCACGAAGCTACTGAAGAGAGCCACGCGATCTGCTCAGCTGTCACTGAGGTTACTCGTGGCCACCGCTGGATCATACAACTGTGACAGCAAGTCGCCCAAGTGACAGCGATGAAGTCACATGTGAGTTGCTGTCACAGTTGTATGATCCAGGGGTGGCTGCGAGTTACCTGACTGACGTTATCGCTGATCGCGCGACTCTCTTCAGTTGCTGCATGGAGCTGTCAGGAGCGGCGGTGTCTTCTGCAGCTCCTGTCACCTCCATGTAGCAGAGCTGAAAGCGACTCTGGAACTCCGTGGATTACGCCGGACATGGAGGGCTTTTTCGGGCTGAATAAAGTGGTGATTGAGGGTATTTGTTAGTGGTTTTTATTGCAAATAAAGGATTTTTTCAGGTGTGTGTGCTTATTTACTGTAATTTACAGATTACTCATGGAAGGTATCTCGAGGAGATGCCTTACATGATTAATCTAGGACTTATTGGCAGCTATGGGCTGCATTAACTCCTTATTACCCCGATTGCCAACGCACCAGGGCAAATCGGGAAGAGCCGGGTACATTCCCAGAACTGTCGCATCTAATGTATGCGGCAATTCTGGGCGGCTGATGACTGATATTGTTAGGCTGGGGGGCTCCCCATAACGTGAGCTCCCCATCCTGAGAATACCAGCCTTCAGCCGTATGGCTTTATCTGGCTGGTATTAAAATTGGGGGGGACCGCATGCCGTTTTTTTAATTTATTTATTTTAATTTATTTATTTCTGTGCTCCATAGTGACACGCCCACCGGCAGCTGTGATTGGTTGCAGTTAGACAGCTGTCACTCAGCGTGTGGGCGTGTCAGACTGCAATCAATCATATTTGCCGGTGGGCGGGGAAAGCAGGGAATACGAGATTGTTTAATGAGTGGCCGGCTTTTTCAAAATAATAAAAGCCGTCAGAGCAGTGTGAATGCCGTGCAGCGCCACGCTGGTGATCGGGGATCGGTGAGTATGAGAGAGGACTGCTCACTTCCGTCACTCGGGGAATTAGCGGTCACCGGTGAAACCTTCACGGGTGACCGCTAATCATTGCGCGGCACACAGACAGAGCCGCAGCATGACAATGAATTCGGGTGAAGTTCACCCGAGTTCATTCTCATCGCGCAACTCTGTCTGATGTCAGCCGACATGTAGTAACGACATTTAGCATCACACATGCAACATTTCTCACGGAAAACACAAACACATGTCAGTTAAGTTTCACACGCACACACGGACATTTCACAAGCACATACGGCAAGTATACGGGATACACACGCAGGCCACACATACCATAAAACCAGACCTAAAAAACGGAAAACGGACCCGAAAAACAACCCGTATTACACGCACGTGGTTTTCAAGGATGTGTGTTTCAGGCCTGAAGGAGAGGTAGAGATGTGACACCCTGGCAAAACCAGGGTGTCACAGAGCCTGCAGAAATCCAGCAAAGTGCAGGCCATTCTCCTCCTTGGTAACCTGATCCTACACCAGTGCAGCAGGACAGCCCCCCCCCAGGGTAAGAGCAAAACAGAGCAGCAGGGGAGGGGCTGGAGCAGAGTGTGTGGGGAGAGGGAGAGGAGAAGAGTCCGGAGTTGTATCTCCCGGGCTGCTACAGAATCGTGCTCCAAAAGGGCCGGGACAGGTTGTTAGTGAGGAAGGGACTTGAGGTGACCGGGGCAGGGTAGTGGCCCGCCGGTATCGAAAGAGATCCCGGATCACTGCAGGGGAGAGGACTCCCCGTTCCCGGCCGAGGAGGAAAGAAAGAGAAAGAGTGGAGAAAGAGGCACTTGACTGCAGGGAAAGAACAGGGGTCTGCTGCACCGTGTGTGGGACTTAAACACCCTCCGTACCGAAGGCTGCGGACTCCGGCAGTTTCTAGTTTACCAGTGACTCTGTGTGGTTCAATTGTGAGTACAACAGTGCCATCAGGCACCGCACCGCAGCACTGCGGCCTGCAGCACGCTCCCTCCTACTGGGCCCCGGGACACCAGCCCCTACCCACGGAGGGGCCAACACCTCAGCTGCTCCCCGCCATCGCTCCCGGGAACCCCCGTCACCAGCAGCGGTGGTGCCCACCATCACCACAACCCCGTGGGTGGCGTCACAACCGACATCCCACCACCAAACCTCCCCCTTTTCACTCATGGGCGAGGAGGCGCTGCTCGAGCCCCCGGGTCTGGCCCCGTGCTCGAGCCACTGAGGAGCAGAAGCACCGGACCAGAGCGCCAGAGATTCCCCAGGCGAGCGGCGTTCCCCAATAACCCCTCTCCGCCCGCGACAGAGACACTCAACTCCACGTCCCACTTATTCATATAAGGAGATTTTTGCTCTTCGGGGGGGTTATTGAGCCATTTGTATGTCGAGGAGATACGTTTGGATTTAATTATCTTTTTAAATACCAAAGCCTTTGTTGTAGGTAACAGAGGATTCGACTTTGGAGGAAATTTAGATGCCAGAAAATGACTAATTTGGATGTGTTGATAGAAACAGCCGTTTAAAGAGGGTGTTCCCGTACTATTTCATTAAAGGGGTTAACATCCAAATTATTATTATTATTACTTATTTATTATTATAGCGCCATTTATTCCATGGCGCTTTACAAGTGAAAGAGGGTATACGTACAACAATCAACGTACAAATCAGAGTATAGATCCGCCAGCACTGTAATGCCCGATCCCTCCCACCTGGCCAGATTCAAAAAGGGGATTTGAGATTCCAACGACTTGAGGGAAACCTTTGAAAGAGGAATCTGAATCTTATGAATCAAGTCATTTCGCCAGATCTCCAGGGAGGCTGACATGGTGGAAACACACGGGGAGAACCGTGAATGGCTCAAATATTCTGCTTCCATAATTCTTCTCACCGAGCCCTGGCGGGACAGGAAATTTTCAATCTGAGCCCATCTATGTGAATTACCTGGACGCCAGCATTCCTTTAGTGATTCAATTAGTAAGGCTTTATAATATGCCGTTATGTTTGGGGTGCCCAATCCCCCTAAGTCATATGGGGGTGTAACACTTTACCTGCGACCCTAGCTCTTTTAATGACACGTTGTTTGAGAATCCCAGTGCATGCTGGGATACACAAATGAAGCGTTGCCAGGGACAGAAACTGCCGTCACTAACACAGCCTGTGCCCCCTCCATGAAACGAAGCATCCTCAGTTACGCTTGTTTCAGGCGCTGGTCTGGTCCCTGCATGCTGTCATTGTGCGATTTGCACAGTGACAGCGTACTCTGTATTGCCGGCTCAGATCAGTAGAGCCGGTAACACAGAACAGGGCATACTGTTAATCCGCGGTGTCAGAGTACCCGGCAGCGTGCAGAGTACAGCTCCGCACTCTGCAAGTGACACTTTGAGTATCTAAGCATGCACTGGGATTCTCAAACAAAGCGTCATTCGACAGGAAGTAGGAAAAAAATCAAAATAAGCTAGATAGTGTAGTCGAGGAAGGGTTGGGGAATTTTTTATGAAGCGTTATTAGAAATTAGTTTACAAGTAGAATGGGACAGTAAATATATAAGGATTTAGATTTACATTTCTTCAGCCTTCAGTCCACCCCTTTAATGCAAAATATAAATCACAATACATTCCCTTTAAATGCCCATGATTCCTTCGTTGATTTTCATATGTTGGAAATTTGTTTGATAATCGACTACAACCAGTACTCTGTACTGTGTTACTTGTGCATGTTGTATTGTACTGACATCTTCTGGCCATTTGGTATTGTTACATTTTTTTTCTGGCCTTACATACAGTAAATATAAAAAGTTGACACACTCCTGGAAACGTTTTTGCCATATAAAAATATCATACCAGGAAGAATCATTTCAGAACCTTTCCTACCTTTAATGTCATCCATAATCTGTACAAATCTATTGAGAAACAAACTGAAATAATTTTGAGATGGGAAATAAAAAAATACAACTAAAGTAATGTGGTTGCATACAGTAAGGCTATGTGCGCACTGGGCGTTTTTCGCGGCGTCTTTGTGCGTATTTCGGGTGCATTTTTGGGCTCCAAACTGCATGACTTTGCTTCCCCAGCAAAGTCTATGACTTCATTTTTGCTGTCTGCACACTTTTTTTATCTCCGTTTTTGAGCTAAAAAAAATGGACATGGCAATTCTCCTGCGTTTTACTGCATTTTTCACCCGTGCAGTGCTGTTAGGGCCAGGTGGACGGGCAGACCCAGGAGGTGGATCCACTGGGCCGAACACCTTAATGAAGGCAAGGGGTCCGGTAGCCGGAGCACTACGGGTAGCAGGACAGTCCGTGCAAAAGAGTGGAATGGAGAAGTCCCTGGGACCACGGAGTCACTGATGGTAGTCCGGGTGACGGAGCTCAGGTTCGGAGGCCGAGATGTTGTCAGGCAGAGTCCGGAACCGATGGAGCGAGAGGACGGGTCACCACAGGGATCAGAGATGGTACGGACTGACGGGATGGCAGATAGTCAACGTTCGAGGTTCGGGAATCGGCAGGACCGGATGGAGAGGCAGGAGCGGCTCTAGGAGAGAGATAGGTAAGTATCACAGAGACACAAGGAGACCTGACTCCTAGCTTAGGAAACACGAAGAACAGGCCCCGCCCACTTGGACATTAAACCCCTTTATACCCTGTACCTGTGTGTTCAATATCCTGTCTGTGGACGCTGGCCCTTTAAGAAAGGGTCAATGACCGAGCGCGCGCCCTAATGCGCATGCGCGAGGCCCGGGTGCCAGAAGCCAGGGCAGGGAGCGGCGAACAGGAGGCAGGGGAGCCGGGCTGGAGCGAAGCTGCCAGCGGACGCTGGGAGCGGGGACCGGGACGCCTGAGGATCATAGGTGAGGAGGCCTGGAGGCTGTGGAGCGGGGGACGCCGGACAGAGGAGCCAGGGAGCGAGCCAGGGAAGGCGGGGAGCGTGGCAGGGGAGCTGGGGAGCTGGACAGGGGACCCGGGGAGCGTGACAAGTGCATTGTAAAAACGCAGTAAAATGCATTGATCAAAAACACAGCCAAAAACGCACCGAAACGCAGTAAAAACGCATGTGTTTTTACCACTGTGTTTTTGCCGCGGGTGCGTTTTTGTGCATTTTTTGCGGGCCAAAAACACAGAGTTTGTGAGAAGTGCAAAAACGTCGTAGTGCGCACATAGCCTAAAGCCCGTTTTACACGCTACAATATATCTTACAATGTGTCGGCGGGGTCACGTCGTAAGTGACGCACATCCGGCATCGTAAGGTACTTTGTAGTGTGTGACAGGTACGTGCGATTGCGATTGAACGAAAATCCGTTCATCGCACGCACGTCGTTCATTCCTCATGAATTGAACGTGAGGTTGTTCAATGTTCCCCACGCAGCACACATCGCAGTGTGTGACACCCCGGAAACATTGAACAGATCTTACCTGCCTCCCGTGGCTCCAGCCGGCTATGCGGAAGGAAAGAGGTGGACGGGATGTTTACGTCCCGCTCATCTCCGCCCCTTCGCTTCTATTGGCCGGCTGCTGCGTGACGTCAATGTGACGCCGAACGCCCCTCCCACTCCAGGAAGTGGACATTCGCCGCCCACATCGAGGTCGTATGGACGGGTAAGTACGTGTGACGAGGGTTAATCGTTTGTGCGGCACGTTCAACAAATTGAACATGCCGCACATACGATGGTGGCGTTGCAAATCGCATACGATATCGTATGCGAAATTGCAACGTGTAAAGCAGGCTTTAGGGTATGTGCCCATGTAGCAGATTTGTGCTGCACGCCACAATTGTGATGCGTTCCACAAGTCACACATGCTAAGCTCCCCCTTTGGCCCCATAAGTCTTACCACATGCCTTACTACACGCCTGTTCATGCTGTTACTTGTGCGCTGTTCTTCTGCAATGCCATTCATTCAAGGTCTGATGAAGGTCTGACAATAAGTCCGAAACATTATGTTCTACAGAATAAATATTCATAAAGTAACAAAAGGAATGCCAGATTATTGTATCTTGAATTCAGGAGTGATTTCCTATCTGAGCACCTGAACTTATATAAGTGGTGGAGTGGTGTATATCAAAAATTCTAAATTTATGAGTGAGGGTCGTTTGTTGGCCCTCCTAAATTTATGAGTGAGGGCTGCCTGATGACCCTCCTAAATTTATGAGTGAGGGTCTGCTGATAACCCTCTAATAATTATGAGTGAGGGCCACCTGATTGCCCTCTAAAAATTTGTAGTGAGGGCCACCTAATGACCCTGTTTATATGGTGAAGGACAAAAATTATAAAACATGAACACTGTATACCTTTCACGGCATATCTCGTAACTGGGTCCTTTTTGGGGTGAGAAAGGGTGTATGGGAATACATCAGAAAAAAAAGGAACACATAGCCTTTGACTTGGGAACTTGCTTTATGTTGGTTCTTTGGGGAACAGTTGTTCCCTCTGGCCACCCCACTGCCTCTTCCTGACAGTTGCATTATTGCTGATCCTGCCACCTATGCACAGGATCAGGTTGAGGATTATTTGGTCCAGACTCTTGGAAACTGAGACTGGACCGTGTGGAAAATAGAGTGGTGCTGAGAAGCAGACAGGCAGCATTATCTGCCATCCAATTGACCACCTGTTCACACTGTTATGGCTTCACAAAGAGGGACAGAAAGCTAAATCTCATAGATGACTGTGTTTGTTGTGCTCCTGCCTGCAAACTGTATGATTTCATTTTTGAAAATGAAAATTTTAGCTCTGAAAAAAGAATTTACCAGTGATGGATCTCCACAATGTATGACTGAGGGCTGCCTGATGGACCTTCAAAATTTAATGACTGAGGGCAGCTTGATGGCCTTCAAGAAATTTGGAGCGAGGGCTGCATGATAACACTGTTATTATGATGTAGGAAGAGGAAGAGAAAAAAAAATAACCGTGACCTGTGTGACGCCCTGGCAAAACCAGGTTGTCACAGAGCCTACACAAATCCACCAAAGTGTAGGCCATTCTCCTCCTTGGCACCAACACAGTCCCCACACAGATATACACCAGCCAATCAGGCCCTACTGACCCCCTCCCCAGGAAAATGGGAGGGATCGAAAGAATTTAGGAAGTGACAGAGCAGAGTTTAGCTGCAGTTTGAGATGTAGTCAGTAAAGAGCAGACAGGAGGGAGTTGGAGCTCCCTGGAGAGGTTGGTAGTCGGGGTTGGAGCCCTGGACTATCGGACTAGGTGGCAGTGAGGGCCACAGGCATGGAGATCCGGTCGCGGGGAACCTGAGGCCGACCAGGGCAGGATTGTAGCCCGCCGGTGCCGAGAGAGGGGATCCAGTCCAGAGGCCGTTCAAGTGGACTAGTCCAGACAAGAAAGAGACAGACAGAGAGTATGGAAGAAAGGGCCCCTGGCTGTATATTTGGGTGTGGGACCTGAAGACACCCGCCAAAGATGACCGGCCATTGGCAATTTGATTTACAATACAGACTGTGTGTGGTTACTGACCGTCCAAATCATCAGCAGCTCATCCAGCACTATGACAACCGAACTGTGAGTTTCCTGCTCCCTGCAACCTCTCACAATACCCTGGGCCCCGAGACTACACCTCCCCTACCCATGGAGGGTATCCCACCTTGCTGCCCCACTCCATCAGCCCCGGGCACCCACATACAAGGCAGCGGCGGTGTCACCATCCCTCACCGCAACCCACGGGTGGCGTCACCGACAAAGACTCTATTCCCTGTAAATAACCCCTTTTCACTCGTGGCGACGGACGTCTGCGCGAGCTCCGGATCCGGCTGCCACTCGAGCCACAGCCACTGCCCGGATCCGAGTGCCTCGAGCGGCCCCCCGGTTGTGATCTGTCCCCCGCCCACGACACCTGCATTCCCTTTTAGGGGTGAGAAGGGATACATGGGAATACACAAAAAAAAGGAAACATTTGATTTGGCTTTATGTTCCACTGCTGTCATCCGCTGGGGTTGAGAATTCTGGGCCGATTCAGGCCTTGTTCATTTTGAGAACAGTCATTCTATCAGAATTTTCAGTTGATCGTTTTTTATGCCCCCAGCGGCACTAAAAATTCGCTCTGACAAAACACTAGCAACAGGGCAAGCCAGCACCTCCAAGGTGTGGTTGTACAGCATAGAGGAATCACGGAGTATGGTAATACGGTCGGCTAGGCACTCCTTCAACATCTTTATAAACTTTTCCCTCCTTGCCAAACTACCCCACGCATCAGGGCCTTGGCGCTGGGAGGATGTAATGAAACTGTCCCAGACCTTTGGTAGTGTTCCCCTGCATTGGTGGAACGTGGTGTGTGTCTCACTCGTCTCTAAGGGGGGCTCTGCACATTGCGACATCGCTAGCCGATTGTAGCGATGCCAAGCGATAGTCCCCGCCCCCGTCGCAGATGCAATATCTTGTGATAGCTGCCGTAGCGAACATTATCGCTATGGCAGCTTCACATGCACTTACCTGCCCTGCGATGTCGCTCTGGCCGGCAACCCGCCTCCTTCCTAAGGGGGCGGGTCGTGCGGCGTCACAGCGACGTCACACGGCAGGCAGCCAATAGAAGCGGAGGGGCGGAGATGAGCGGGACGTAAACATCCACCCACCTCCTTCCTCATTGCAGGCGGGATGCAGGTAAGGAGATGTTCCTCGCTCCTGCGGCTTCATACACAGCGATGTGTGCTGCCGCAGGAACGAGGAACAACATCGTACCTGTCGCTGCAGCGAAATTATGGAAATGACCGACACTACACAGATCACCGATTTTCGACGCTTTTGCGATCGTTTATCGGTGCTTCTAGGCTTTACACGTTGCGACGTCGTTACCGGGGCCAGATGTGCGTCACTTTCGATTTGACCCCGACGAGATAGCAGTAGCGATATCGCAACGTGCAAAGCCTACCTAATTCTTGGTTGGCCAAGGAACTATGTGCGTTGTCAGATGGGAATTTTTATACTAATTGTTCCATTAGGGCCATTGCACCATTTTACTAGCCATCTCCACCTCAGGAAGTAGATATGTGAAGTTCTCCTTGCAGGTGAGTCAAGAAGGGTGAACAACTAGTAATCAGTGTTGGCCAAAATGCGTATAACGTGAGGGTCAGAGGATAGGCTGTGGGACATAAAGTCATCCAGGTGGACAACTTTCCATCTCTTCCTCAGCCTCCTCCTCATTATCACCCAATGTGTCCTAAGAAGATGAGATGAGGCTGCGCTGGGTAGTATCACCCTGTGTACTTTCTTCTTCCATCTCCAACTTGTCCACATGGAAAACTTCCTTATTAAGGCCAGTTTCAGACGTCCGTGTTTAATCAGGTACCAGTCACACGCATGGATATGGTCACACATGTGTCATATGTGTGTCATACGTGTGTTACATGTGTGTCACACATGTGTCACACGTGTGACATCCGTGTTTGTGTACGTGTGACACGTACCGAGTAAAACACGTGTCTCTGCAATGAAAAAATGTTGTATATTTACCTGTATAAGAACCAGAAAGACCAGGAGTTTTTATAGGCAAAAATAGATAATTTTTATTGATACAAAAATGCACACATATAAGAAAATACATGAAGATTAAAATAGTGCTATAAAGGGGAAAACACCCAAATACGCGTGGGGAAGAGAAGCACGCTCATATAAATATCAAAAAACATGGGTATATAGGTCAGGCCACAATAGATTATAGAATACAATCATGTAATAGGCCTAAAATTCAATTACTCACCCATTGTTGAAAGAGCGTCGCTAATGCGTCGCTAATGCGTCCCACAGGTCACAGAACCCTTCCTCCAACGCGCGTTTCGCGTCATATATCTCAGCTTCCTGAGGGCGGGTTTGACTCATGATCCCAAAAACAGATCTTATATAGGGCCCAAAGTGATATGATT
Organism: Anomaloglossus baeobatrachus; assembly: GCF_048569485.1. Taxonomy (NCBI): domain Eukaryota; kingdom Metazoa; phylum Chordata; class Amphibia; order Anura; family Aromobatidae; genus Anomaloglossus; species Anomaloglossus baeobatrachus. Next base: position 267,272,168 of record NC_134356.1, on the reverse strand, counting down.
GGATGGAATATAATTGCGACGCATGCGCATCGCACATAAGATGACCACTTCGGATCGGCAATGCACACAGAGGAGGCACCGGAAATCAATGTAACCAAGGACGCAAGTACGTTGCCAACCTCATCGCGCATGCGCCGGGCGGGTCAAAGGAGACCTTTGGATAAAACACAATAGCGGCGCATGCACATCGCATGCGAGATGACCACTTCCGCTCCGTCCGGCAGTGCACAGATGAAAAGGCACCGGAAATCCTGGTAGCCAAGGACGCAAGTGCGTCACTAACCACATCGCACATGCGCCGGGCGGGTCAGAGGGACACGTCATACATGCGATAAGCACGCGCACAGCGTAATAATCCAAACATGGAGAAATATTAACCCTGAATTAATGTCCTAGAAGGGAACACAGGAGGATCTGGATGCCGGACCATCGCGGGGACAGCGCCGGACAGCACAGCCGAGGACAGCACCACCGGGGAAATCGCCGGGTACATCGCCGGTGACAGGTGAGAATACAGCAGTTTGTGCAGTGACGTCCAGGGGGTCATCGGAGTTCCCAATGAACTCTCATGAATCCCTGGAAGTCACCATAGTGACACTCACTGTAGAGCAGTTTTCGCAGGGGTATCATCAGGAGGTCATCAGAGTTCATTGGGAAATCCGATGACCTCCTGGACGTCCCTGCACACACACTGCTGGCAGGATACTCACCTGTCACTAGCGGTGTCCCCAGCGATGCTGTCCTTGGTGATGCTGTCCTCGGCGGTGCTGTCTCCAGCGCTGTCACCACGATGCCCCTGCTGCCAGCTGCTCACTGCAGTGAATAATCAATGAAAATGAGCGGGGGTCAGGAGCGGGAGGCAGCAGAGCCGGAGACAGCATTGCTTGATACAGGTAAATATAGAAAATCTTTTTATTTAAAAACCCGTGTTTTCTCTGGTCCGTGTCACACTGATGTCACACGGATACCATCAGTGTGCGGTCCGTGTGACACCCGTGCTGCTGGAGGAAAAATGGGCACGTCTCCGTGTGAAATAGCAGGTCGACTCGGTCCGTGTGAAAACATGGCCGTGTGAGTACACAATAGGGTAACATGGGTACGTGTGACATCCGTGTTATAAACGGATGTCACACGTACCTAAAACACGGATGTCTGAAACCAGCCTAATTGTGCTTTTGTAGAGCCTAACAGATGTCCTTGCCCACTGGTCGGTTATTACGTGTAAAGACTAAATAGAATATTGACTGGCATGTTGTAGCTTGTATTCAACTACTGCCCTCTGCTGCTCACAAAGTCTTGCTAACATGTATTATGTGGAGTTCCAGAGCGTGGACACGTCACACACCAGTCATTCAGCTGGCACTTGCAAGCTGACCAGCGGCAGCTGAAGCTGCCTTGTGGAAATTTGCACACACGCTGCGTACCTTCACAAGTAGCTCAAGAAAATCTGAGTATGTTTTCAGAAACCGCTGGACTACAAAATTGAGCACATCGGCCAGGCATGGTTCATGTGCAAGCTTGCCAAGCTTTAGAGCCACCTCTAAGCTACGGCCATTAGCACACATGACCATGCCTGGTTATAGCTTAGTCATCAAAAGTCACAGTTCTGTCAGGTCTGTTATATCTTTCAACAACTCTGTGGCAGTGTGCTCTTTGTCAACTAGAGAAATTAATTTTATCAGAGCCTGTTGCTGCTTTACTGAGGCAGTGCTTACAGTGTGCAATTGATATGGAGTATATGCTCGGTGATGACAATTTGTAGACCGAAAAGGATGAGGGGGTGCAGCAATTGGTGTCAGAAGTGTGGTAAATACTAATGGAACTAGTGCTCACGATCCTCAGCGTCAGTAGCATATGTGCCACCCCAGGGTCCGACTTCGTCCCGGCCTCCACAAGGTTCACCCAGTGTTCCATAAGGCAAATGTAGCAACCATAGCCACAAATACTTGTCCACGTGTTGGTCAACTGGAGCTTCCTTAAAACTGCACTGCTGAGGGCACGGGTGATGTTATGGGACATGTGCTGGTTTAAGGCGGGGACGGCACACCTGGAAAAATAATGGCAGCAGAGTAACGAGTAACGAGGAACAGCCACTGTAATGAGGTTGCAGAAAGCCTCAGTGTACACAAGCTTAAATGGCAACATTTCCACGTCAAGCCGTTTGGAAATTTGCCTGTTTAGTGTTTGGGCCTGTGGATAGGTGGGTGGCTGGGTATTTATGTTTGCGCCCCAGGGCCTGGGTAGAGACAGCAGAATGCTGCCCTGGGATGAAGAATTAGAGACTGTTGCTGATGGTGCTTGCACATGCGCAACTACAAGTGCAGGGCAGGAGACATCCACAACTGTTATGAACTGGTAACCATGGACGATCACAAAAAATCCCATTAATCAGGAAAAAACAAAAACCACAAGAGTAGTTGGAAGCTAATCTCACCACAATCCCCTATCTATCGGACAACACTATAAGTAGCATTAGGATGTTCCTAACACACCTAGACACCTCGTCACTGCCGGAGAAACTTGCTACACCTCAAAGATAGAAATGAGGAATCCTAACTTGCCTCAGAGCAGTCTCCAAAGAAATAGCAAGCCCCCAACATGCAACGACGGTGATTAAGAAAACACAATACACAGATAGAAAATATAGATTAGCAAAGGTGAGGCCTGACTTACTAGATACAACAGGACAGGACAGATAACTGATTGCGACCAGCAAAAAAAAACCTGCGAAAAATACCAAACGCCTGATAGGAAAAAAATACTAAGATCACACGGTCTTCGCCTGCTATATCAGGTACTCTTGTGCCAGACACTTGAAACAGAACTGCAGATATAATGGGAAGAAACAAAATCACAGAACAAACGATATTCTAAAGTGCAAATAATCCAAACATGAAACGGGAGTAAACTCCCTTTCTTGCTGAAGGAGCTGCCCCGCTCACAAAAGCAGAGAGACAGATTCCCACATACAAGAAACCAAAATCAGAACAAAATGCAATAAGCAGAAACACCCTTAAGTGCAATTTCAGCAATTAAGCACAGAAACTAGCAAACATCTTGTGTAGATTCAGGCACAGAATAAATGGGAGAAACTGAAGGGAATACTCCCAGCCATCTTCAGAACTAAATTTCATTTTACAGGCAGATGCGCCTATTAATTATTATGCGCCTATTAATTATTATGCCCCTGGTGGCACTAAAAACCCACTGAATTAATTTAAGCAGGGAGGGAGAAGTGACTGCAGCCTGTGAGTCTCAGATTTGCCTCAACTCCGTGTAAAAATTAAAATGAAAGATGCACTCATATATTGGGAGAAAGGCCCAAAAGCACCTCTTGTGTAAATAAATGAAGAAAGGACTTGTGGTGTTCTTTCCCCAGGATGGTTTGGAGAAGTGTCCCCCACATGGTTCAAGAATTTTCATTGGCAAAGGTCTTTAAAAAGATTTAAACAAATGTTTTGAATCCTATGTGTGTTCCATAGTGTAGTGGAATGCCTCCTAATTTTTTAAGCCCATGCACATACTGCATATTCATTACTAGCTTAGGAGTCCCACTCCTTACAAATGGGGGAAACAAATTTTGAAGGCCATCCTTTACATGTCTTCCATGGTGTATTGCAATCCCTCCTTTCATTTCTTGATAGGCTTTGCACTTAGTGCACAGGCCTCACCAGTCTAGGAGTCGCACTCCTTACAAATAGGAAAAATTTCAGAAATCTAATGCTCCCGATTATTATTTTTTCCTGCTTGAAATGGAAAATTGCTGCATTTTTGAAAGAAGAAGCATGTCAAAGCTTTCAGTGTTTTTGCAGCGTTTTTTTTTTTTACCATTGAAAGCAATGGTAAAATTAAATTTGCCTTATATACATGTCATTGTACAGGAAAGAATGTTTCCTAACAACCTGTAAATTTAATTTATCTGCGATTTGTATGTTTTATTGTCAGTCCGAAAAAGTTGCGTAATATTCTGACAACATTGTTACCAGCAGTGACCTCGGAGTCAGAAATGTGTCCAGGCTTCTTCTCCATGCTGAGCCAATTCCATTTGAGCATTTTTTTTTTATCCATTTCCACAATTTTACTGCTTCCAGACCTCCTGGGAGGGTCTACCTGATAAATGCTTGAGTTTCCCATTGACTTTCCATTATACACGTTACTCGAGACAAACAGCCGAGCATTCCAATTTGTGCTATTTGACTACCGAGCACCCAAGCATTTTAGTGCTTGCTCATCACTAGTGTGCACATAAACACCATCATGAAGTACAAAAATCACTGAGGAATTTTAGCGTGGTTTAGCTAAAATGACAGCAAAGACCATGTGAGCAAATCCAGTAATACACCCTATCGTCCAACCATTTATTGGTGCTTCTTGCAGTTCATGTATTTCACATGAGACTTGAGAGCCCTGTTGTCACCTCCTTTATTCTCTGTAACACCTAATCACTGTTAAATTTCACAACACAATCAGTATGGAGATAATCACATTGTTTAGGAGTATACAATCTGTAAAAAGACCAAATGCTCTCTTTGTGAGCTTTCTCAGTAACAAAGAGATGCTAATGATCAGGTAAAGTGAACTGCCCCTGTGTAGACTGGCTGTCCCCACTCAACACAATGTGTATCAGAATGGGACAATGAAAATGCTATATTTCAATTCTATTTCTGTAGTAATTTAATTTCAAAACAATCCATTGACATTTCTGTGATTAGGGAACATAATTGCTTCAGTGGTTTTAAGCACCAGTATTTTCGACTTTGGGAAACCCCGGAATTGTAATATGGACCCAAATAATGGATAGTCATGTTTGGTGTGTCTAACATGGTAAAAATATGTTTTGAAATATGAGGGTCATATTATTCTACTAGGACTTTCCTGTGGGAAACTATGCCATAAATTAGAATCATGTCCTGAAACCATGTAAATAGCCATCCTCCTCTCACCTGTCAGGGAGGAGGGTGTGAGGGGTCTACTTGGGATATTTTAAAATCTCTCAACAGACCTCAACAGTCAGAGGCAGGAGAGTCAACTAGTATTGTAGATCTGTCTTAAGCTCAGTGGTTCTTTTCTTCAGGATCTCTCAACGTAAGTAGTCTTTTTATTTTATTCCTTTGTTTTTGTAACTGTTTTGCCGTTGTGTATATCCTTTATATGTAATCATTTTAGTATTTTTGTAAGCAATGTACCTTTTATGTAGTAAATCTAAAAAGTAATATCTTTGATCCTTGCTGTGCTAAGCGTCCGACAACTGCAAAGGGAAAGTTTTACCGGCTGCGTTACATGTGAATGCTGTTGACCCGTTAGATGCCAGAGGGCAGGGAGTACACGTGTACATCTGTACCGGTGCTTTCTCCATTGTAGGCATCACCAGCCTATCAAAATGACAAGTCAGAGGAGTATGGATCTGCGAACTGACTTGGGGGTGTGTTCAGCTTATTTTTACCCTATTGCGATAAGTAGATTGACTGTGAAAAGCAGAGTAACCCTTTACATCACCAATAAAGTCACAAGTGCAGTGAGTGATCATTTCATGACAAATACTTATTGTGTAATTTAAAAATATAAATAAGAAAAATAAGATTTCAACGCCATTCTATGTACAGTGGAACCTTGGTTAACGAGAACAATCCGTTCTGGGAGTGTGCTTGTTAACCCAGTTACTCGTTCAGTAAAGCCAGATTTCCCATAGGAAATCATTGCAATGCAGACAATTCGTTCCACAACTTGTTAAATGTCCCATCCTGGTCCCCTATTCTATCATTCCACACATGCACACACACACACACACACAATGCACAAACTCACACAAACACACACACAGACACACACACACGCACACACATATTATGCTCACCTTACCTTCCGTTCCCTCGCCGGTCTCCTGGGACTTGCTGTTCGCTGGTACGGGCTGTGTATAGGGTTACCATCATGACGAGGGCGGAACTTCCGCACCCAGAGCGCTTGCCAGGAGCCGCTTGCCTCTGATTGGCCAGCGCGCTGCCTTTGAGTAGCGTCTGACAGCCGAAGTTCCTGCCTCGTCGCCATGTTTGCCGATACACATCCTGGAGCGGCGAACTACAGGACCCAGGAGGCCGGTGACGGAACTAAAGGTACACATATTATGCTCACCTTACCTTCCGTTCCATTGCCGGCCTCCTGGGTCTTGTAGTTTGTCGCGAGAATTCTTCCCTCGTCGCAATGAGCCGGCGAACTACAAGAACCATGAGACTGGCAATGGAACGGAAGGTAAGGTGAGCATAATACTGTATGTGTGTGCGTACATGTTTGTTTGTGTGTGTTTTGTGCATGCTTGTGTGTGTGGACTGCAAGTGCGGGTTAGAGCGTGCTGGATGTACGGAACTGGAAGTGTGTGTGTGGTGAGGATTTTGCTCGTACAGCAAGGCTTTCTTGTAAACCGAGTTACAAATTTACAAAACGTATTGCTTGTTAAGCGAAATTCTCGTTAACTGGGTTACTCGTTAAGCGAGGTTCCACTGTACTTCTAATGGGATATAGTGTAACTGCACAACGTTTTGTCAATGGATTGCAGCTGGATCCGTTCTAACGGGTGATTACTAGACATGTGAACATAGCCTAACAAGAGTATAGCAGTCTTTAGTGTTCTAATCATTAAGCAAATTTGAAAGTCTGCAACATTTTCTCAGATCTGTAACCAGCCTTTTGTAAAACCCAATTTCATGGCATTGAACTGTTCTTTGCTACAACTTTTCTGTTAAGAACCTGTCTCATGGTAACATAGCCTAAGGGCAATTTGCAGTATAAACGTCAAAGGAATAAAGTATCTCTGTGCATTTGATGGCTAGGACTCTGAAATGTAGACATGAACGCTGGTTGTGCATATCCTGTGAATCTCATGCAATGATAGTGTATGGAATGGAATGTGCACAATTTTGCCATCACAATGTCCAAGAGAATTTACAGAAATCTAATGGATGTCCCTCTTGAAAAGTTCCAACAATCATGGCCATCATATCATACCTGTAGAGCCCCAACCGAATATTTAGATTTTTTTTCAACTAATTCAACTAAAAACAAGAAAAGGTGTGCCTTACTGATCTGCTTGTAATTGGTCACCTTTCCTTAATCATTAACTTTACAGGCAGAGTTGGTGACCTGTATGTCTTCACTAATGACATGTCAGTTTAGGCAGCAAAACTAACTCTGAACATCATCTTTTGCGATCAGAGTAGCTGCATCTTTGTCGAGGAACATGCCGAGATACACCGTACACGTGCGAGGAGAATGGCTATCAGTGCCGTGTAAAGATCCATCCAAAACCATTAGATGTCTGGGTAAGGAAGCACTAAGGAGGTACATAAAAAATAAGCCGGATAATGGAGGCTTTGTAACTCTGGAGAATGTGAAGTTTTACCTGCGAAGATGTAAAGGCTTGGGTCTACTGGACCTCGATGACAAACTAGAAGATTCATTGGAGGATAACGAGTTTGTAGAAGTTGGTGAGTTTACAAGTATTTTTATATTTATATATATAGTTTTTAAACATTTTAATTTTTTTATTTTTTAGTAATGGTTAATTAAATTTAGGGTATATAAATATATATAAGTTAATGCATTGTTTTGTTAACAAGAGTAAATAGAAGCAAACAAACAACAAAATACAATATATTATTGTATGCTGATGCTAGTTTAGGTAGATAATGTGAAACAACAAAAGAGCTCATACTGTGTACACGGACTTTGTAGGAGAAATGAAGTCCTCCCTTGGTACTGCTGACTTGTAGGTCCTGAAATAAAGTACAGTCCTTCTAGGGGTGAATTTTTATGTAAAACTGCATATAGTGGAGTATGTGCCTTTTACCTATTCCATAGGAGTCTATGAGAAAATTATTTTGTGTGCTTGCATAATAAATAAAAGGCAAACAGAGACATAATGTAGGCCGCCAAGAGGGAGGGGTTGTTTATTACTGATCGGCACAACATTTGTAAAAAAAATATGTACATTACTTTTAGGTCCTGTTAAGAGAATTTGTTTTGAGGAACCTTATGGAGCAGATCTTCTCCAAAATCCTCTTAAAAAACTCTATGGGAAATTCACTTTGCTGTTCAAGCGAGGAGTTGTCTTTTTTTTTCTTGAAGAGAAAACCATCTGTCGGAAAAAAATATGTGTGAAAAACAACAATCTGTGAAATAAAAAGGCAGCAAAAGATTCTTCAGAAAAAAAAACCTCTCAAACTCTCTCAAGTTTTTCAAAAATCCAACTCTCCAAGCTCTCCCTACCCCAAAAAAAGAGTTTCCCGAAACAGTTTCCTCTTGAAAAACATATTTATTTATTTTTTTAACTCAAATAGCCAAGTGTGAACATAGATTTATTCTTCTTTCACACAGAATGGTGTTAGTCAATATTTTGCAACTTCTGCACTGTGTAAAGAGGCTTAGTTTCCACTTTGTACTTTGAATTTTATTTTTTTTCTTCCCTTGCTATAGTTGTGGAAGGGGATGTGATGTCACCAGATTTTATACCTTCTCAGCCGGAAGGTGTTCATTTGTATCCTTTATACAATTATAGCCAAGAGTACTTTAAACATCTCTTTCTTCATCAATTGTCATATTACATTGTGGGAGAATTAAAAAAACAATTATAATAGCATTGACCAACAAGAATGGACAGACTTAAGATGAGACACAAGACTGCTGATAATCTGCAATATTCTAACTTTAATGACCCATCGTCCCTAATAATTTTGTAATGTGAATGGTTTGAGCGACTGGATTATGTGTCCAAAAACTCCCATTCATTGTACATGAAATCATTTAGGTAATGTAAATGGAGATTGTTCACTCATCTAATGCGGGTGTCACACAAGACGAGCTATCGCGCGATGCATCGTCGGGGTCTCGGTTTTCGTGACGCACATCCAGCATCGCTTGCGACGTCGTTTCGTGTGACACCTCCGAACGACGCAGATTTGCTCACAAATCATGAGTCGTGTACTCGTCGCTTATTTTTAAAAAATTGTTTATTTTTAATGGTGCCGGTTGTTCATCGTACCCGGGGCAGCACACATCGCTCCGTGTGACACCCCGGGAACGATGAACACAGCTTACCTGCGTCCCGTGGCTCCCGCCAGCAATGCGGAAGGAAGGAGGTGGGCGGGATGTTTACGTCCCGCTCATCTCCGCCCCTCTGCTTCTATTGCCTGGCCACTGTGTGATGTCGCTGTGACGCCGAACGTCCCTCCCCCTTCAGGAAGTGGATGTTCGCCTTCGCCGCCCACAGCGAGGTCGCTCAGCAGGTAAGTACATGTGACGGGGGCCACGGGCAACTAATTGCCCGTGACGCACAAACAATGGGGGTGGGTACGATCACTCGTGCAATCGCACGATAGATCGTACCGTATGAAGCTCGCATTACAATTAGACCAGCAAAAATGAGGACAATGATTACTATTTAACCATTTCATTTACAATTCTCCTCCTGTATAAACACTTGTCTAACATCACTTGCTGGCCATGAATTATGATCGCATGTTTCAACATTTAAATGATTATCTGCCCATGTAAACAAACCCTTAGACCCCTGCAAATTGGAAATGCGTAGATGATTAGAGATGAGCGAACCTGAGGCTCAAGGTTAGGGTTTGGAAACTGAGCTACAAAAAAATCAAGGTTCGGGTTCGAGGTTTGAGCGACTGATGAGTACAAACCACTCAAGCGAGCAGCGCTGTGCTTGGGTATGAGTGATGCTCAGCCCTGTGCGAGCCACATGCAGTGTTTGATCGGCCCACATTTGGGGTAAAATCAGCATGATCAGATGCAGTGTGCACACACACAAAAATATTGAAAAAACCCTGCCCACCCTCCCAAGAAGTGTTTTGCTTATGGGCGATTAGCAAAACACTTCCAAGGCAGGGTGGGTGGGCCTTATATATTTTTTTGCAGGGGATTTTGTGTGTGTACACAATATCTAATCATGCTGATTTTATGCGAAATGTGATCCAATCAAACACTGCACGCGGCTCGCACAGGGCTGAGCATCACTCATACTCAAGCACAGCACTGCTCACTTGAATGGTTTGTACTTGGAACTCACTCAAACCTTGCTTTTTTTGAAGCTCGGTTTCCGAACCCAAACCTTGAATCTCGAGCCTCAGGTTCGCTCATCTCTATACATGGTTTCCTTTTCTGATGCAGTTTGTTATTAAACATGATGGTGGCTTTATTATAATAAGTCTGCTCTTATTTCTCATTATAACACTTTTACTATATTCTGTACACAACGCCTAATACACCCACTAAATTTTCTTTATTCCAACTTGAATGCGACTTGTTAGGTGAGCTAAGCAAATAAATCCCATTTAAAAAATATGGTCACCTTAAGGCTATGTGCGCACTTTGTGTTGAGGTAGTTGCAGTTCTAAACGCATCCTCTGGCAGAAATGATTTTTGCCAAAGTTGGTTTTGACCACAAAAATGCAATAAATACGCGTGCGTTTTTACCGCGTTTTAGCCGCGTTTTTAGCGCGATTTACATGCTTTTTGATTGCTTAAAGACAGATGCGTTTTCAATACAAAGACACTACTAAATAAAGTTTAACCATTCAAACACTATGAAAAAAACGGAAAAAAATTATAACAAATGTCAAGATTATTATCAATCAAAAAATGGCTTTATTTTATTAAAATGATAAGTTTGGGATAATAATTATGCATATAATTACATTTATTTATGGATTTTCTTAAAAATAATTGTCAGACTATGTGTGTGTAAAGGGACATATCATGCCATTAATATTTTGCCAAAAACACATACAATTAATTGGTCCAAAACGCATGTTTTCAGCATCAAAAAAGCATGTAAAACACTGGGATTTTGATGTTGCTTGCGTTTTGCAACTTCTCATTGACTTCAATGTTAGCAAAACGCTGCCCAAATGGCAAAAACAATTGACATGCTGCTTCTTTAAACGCTGAGTTTTTGCCCAAAAATATGCAAATTAAACGCAGCGTTATGAACAGCAAAGTGCGCACAAGAAATCCCCATTTCCCATAGACTTTGCTTAAAAATCAAAACGCAGGCCTTTTGGCATTAAAACGCTGCAGTTCAAAACGCTGCGGAAATGCAGGTAAATACGCAAAGTGCGCACATAGCCTTAGGAAGACAGCCAAGATAAAATGTTAAATTCCTAGTAACATACTGAGGCATGCAGCAGGTAAAAAAAAAGTAATGAACGTCACCAATTTACTATGTAAATATACTTCCAAAGGTACAAATTGACATGAATTTCTCAACAGATGTTGGTACAAAATAATCCAATCCACAGAGGCAAAGAAATCAAACCATAGATAGATGTCCATAAATTAAGTTTGGTGTAATAATGAGAAATTACACAGGGAAAAAGTATTGAACACATGAACAAAGAGGAGGTGTAAAAAGCTATTGAAAGTCATGACACCAGCTGAAATCTTTTAATAAATAGAAAACAAACATGTCACTTAGTGAAAAATAATATTAGCTGGTTCAACTGATTGCCTATAAGGCTGCGTGCCCACGATCAGGAAGAGCAACGTTTTGGACGGAGTGTGTTTTTGCTGTGTCCAAATGGCTACTTGTACAGTAGAAGCACAGTGGATGGGATTTAAACAAATCCCATATCCACTGTGCCACTATGCTTCTTTTCTCCGTAGCATAAACGGAACCACGACATATCAGTTTATGTTTGTGTAGACACGAGTATTCTCTGCAGGGAAAACACCGCTACAGTCCACAGATCCCCGAACCCTGATCGTGGGCACAGGCAGCTGCATTCTCCTAAGGACAATACTTGCCTCTCCGCAGTAGAAGGCCCGCTGCATCCAGGAAGCAGCATGTCCAGATTGTGGGCATGTACTCTAAAAAGGTGTCTCATTACCAAGGTAAAACCAGTGAGCTGTCTCAAGACCTTCATAACCATATTGTTGTTACAGTGAGCACAGTTGGGGCCATAATCCAGAATTGGAAAGAAAAAAATTTCACCATAAACTGGCCATGACCAGGAGCTCCCCACAAGATTTCAGACAGAGGAGTGAAAAGAATTATCAGAAGAGTTGTTCAAGAGTCCAGAACCACCTGTGGAGAGCTACAGAAAAGGTCCAGTCACACTAAGCAACTTACCAGCGATCCCAGCAACGATAGGGATCGCTGGTAAGTTGCTAGGAGGTTGCTGGTGAGATGTCACACTGCGACGCTCCAGCGATCCCACCAGCAACCTGACCTGGCAGGGATCGCTGGAGCGTGACTACACGAGTTGCTGGTGAGCTCACCAGCAACCAGTGACCAGCCCCCAGCGCCGCGTGGAAGATGCTGCGCTTGGTAACTAAGGTAAATATCGGGTAACCAACCCGATATTTACCTTGGTTACCAGCGCACGGAGCTACACGTGCAGAGAGCAGCGCACACTGAGCGCTGGCTCCCTGCTCTCCTAGTTACAGCACACATCGGGTTAATTACCCGATGTGTGCTGCAGCTACATGTGCACAGAGCAGGGAGCAGCGCACATCGCTTAGCGCTGGCTCCTTGCTCTCCTAGTTACAGCACACATCGGGTTAATTACCCGATGTGTGCTGCAGCTAAATGTGCACAGAGCAGGGAGCAGCGCACATCGCTTAGCGCTGGCTCCTTGCTCTCCTAGGTACAGCACACATCGGGTTAATTAACCCGATGTGTCCTGCAGCTACATGTGCACAGAGCAGGAGCCGGCACCGACAGTGAGAGCGGGGGAGGCTGGTAACAAAGGTAAATATCGGGTAACCAAGGACAGGGCTTCTTGGTTACCCGATATTTACATTGGTTACCAGCCTCCGCAGAAGCCGGCTCCTGCTGCCTGCACATTTAGTTGTTGCTGTCTCGCTGTCACACACAGCGATCTGTGCTTCACAGCGGGACAGCAACAACTAAAAAAAATGGCCCAGGACATTCAGCAACAACCAACGACCTCACAACAGGGGCCAGGTTGTTGCTGGATGTCACACACAGCAACATCGCTAGCAACGTCACAAAAGTTGTTCGTTAGCAGCGATGTTGCTTAGTGTGACGGGGCCTAAAGACCTGTAATCAGCAGGTATAATTGTTTCAAAGAAAACAATAAGTAATGCACTCAATCTCCATGGCTTGTATGCACACTCACCTCGCAAGACTCCATTGCTGAACAAAAAGTATGTTCAAGTGTATTTAAAGTTTGCAAACAACATTTAGACAAGTCTGGGATATACTGAGAGAATATAGTCTGGACAGATGAGACCAAAATTCAACTCTTTGGATGTCATGATACACACCATATTTGAAGGTTAAAAGACACTACATATTATTCCAAAACACCATACCAACAGTGAAGTTTAGAAGTGGAAACATCATGGCGTGGGGCTGTTTTTCAGTATATTGCACTGGTAAACTTCATGTAAATGAAGGTAGGATGAATGAACAAATGTATCAAGAGATTCTAGAAAAAAATCTGCTGCCATCTACCAAGATGATGAAGATGAAACAAAAGTGGACATTTCAAGAAAATGATCTGAAACACACAGACAAGCAGAGAAATGAGGTTTCAGAGAAATGAAATAAAGCTTCTAGAATGTTTCAGCCAGTTACCTTTATCCAATAGAAAATGTATGGAATCAGAGTTCATAGAAAGAGACAACGGAACCTTCAGGATTTGAAGAGTGTTTATGTGGTGAAAGGGCCAAAATGACACCTGAGCAATGCATTGCACTAGTTTCTAAATGCACGAGACATCTTGAAGCTGTCATCACCAACAAAGGCTTTTGTAGGAAGTATTAAATACATTTAAGTAAGCGTGTCCAATTCTTTTTCCCTGTGTCATTTTTCATTATTACACATCACTAAATTTATTGTCATCTATGGTTTGATTTCTTTGCCTATGTGGATTGGGTGGGTTGTTACTGACATATGGTGAGAAATTCATGTACATAGCACCTTTAGAAATATATTTACTTTGAAAATTGGTGATGTGTTCAATACTTATTTTACCCCCTGTATGTGTAAATCTATAAATGGTAGAACCATTACATAATGTTTTCCCCAAAAACGTTTTCTATGATTTCCATCATATTTATTAGACTAGTTACACTATTCCTGTTGCAAAGCAAGCCAACTAATAGACGCTAAAAATTTAGACTAGCCAATCTAATGGTGTACCAGATTTACGGTATTTATCAACATGAACCACTGTGATAAATTGTAAATGGGTCTAAGGTACTGTCACACATAACGAGATCGCTAGTGAGATTGCTGCTGAGTCACGGTTTCTGTGACGCAGTAGCGATCTCGTTATGTGTGACACCTACCAGCGATCAGGCCCCTGCTGTGAGGTCCCCAGTCGTTGCTGAATGTCCTGGACCATTTTCTTCAAAGGCGACGTCCTGCTGTGCAGGACACATCGATGTGTTTGACACTGTGTGACAGGGTCACAGTGACTGCTGAGATCGTTATACAGGTCGCTACTGCAACCTGTATTGTTCCTGCATCGCTGGTAAGATCTGACTGTGTGACATCTCACCTGCGACCTCCCAGCGACTTACCTGCGATCCCTATCAGGTCGCATCGTTTTCGGGATCGCTGGTAAGTCGTTGTGTGTGACTGGGCCTTTAGAATTAGAATGTATTAATAAATATGCCCCAATGTGTATATATTTTTTGTTTTACAAACAGGATGTTAAAGGATTATTAGACTTTCTGGATTATCAGATGTAGATTAATCTCTACGCAACTATATGTGTAAATACTATGTCTTTTTTCACCATAAATTTATGCAAGATAAATTATTTGATCCAAACATTGTCTTACAAAATATGTCTTGAACCTTCTTTAACAAATACACAGATATAGCAAATATAAAGAACCTGTTCAAGTAAGTTTTGATTTATTGCTTTCTGCACTGATGAAAGTAAATGTTTAAAAGATATCGGTGTATAAAGATTCTAAGCTATGTAAACTAGAGAGACCGCGATTAGGTGTTTACTGAGAAGCAACACAGCTGGAAAATTAAGAAAAAAAATGCATGGTGGAGGGAGGTACGGCCATAGGGGTAAAGCAGCAATGTGGTCCTGATTGACTATCCAAGCCTCTATTTACATGTGAATGCAGCTAAGTCCAAAGCACCGTTCCCTTCCATTCATACTACACATAATTAAAGACATGAATAATTGACATCCCACAGACTATAGCTTATTTAAAGAAAATCTGTCAGCAGGATTTTGCTAAGTACAGTACAGACAGGGCCACATTGGTGTAATTCTGATTAAATGAAACCTGCAGTGAAGAAATAAGTTTTCGTGTAATCAGTGCTTGAAGTTTTCCTGTAATCATATTTCCTGTGCATTGGGGTAAGACTGTGGTAGGGTCCTTTTTTTGTGCTCTGCCCCCCCCCCCATCTGTCTCCTGTGTTAGAATGACAGGTCACTGATCCGTTAGTGACCTGCCTCCTATTTTAAATCCAGCGCAGTTTTTGTGGTCTCCGATAAAATTTAGGTCTCTTATAAAATTACGCTGTTGGTGGCACATGCGTAGTCGCATCTACAAGTCCTCACTCCTGAGTTCTCAATCTGCACATGCGCCACACATGTTTACGTTAGTGGCAAACTATGCAGAGAAACAGCAATATGTCTCCTCTTTTGCGTGATCTCGTGCTGGTCGTCTGCAGACAGTGGCTGGCGCAGGCGCAGATTGAGAATATCCAACAATGATTTGTAGAAGCGACCATGCATGCTCCGCTGATGGTAGTATTTAAATGGAGACATAACTGTTTTACTGGAGACAACAAATGACTACACTGGTGTGAGATTTAAAACAGGAGGCTGGTCACTGATGGATCAATGACCAGTAAATTCAATCAAATAAGGCAGACGGAGTGGCCAGAGCATGAAGAAAAGACTCTGTCAGGCCCGTTTCACACGTCAGTGAAAAACACAGACGTTCTTCACTGATGTGTAAAACACGCCCATTAACCTCCGTGTTCCGTGATTCACGGCACACGTGGGTTGTCCATGCGCAATCCGTGATACGTGATTTATTATCCGTGATTGCATATGGACGTATGCTCACCTGTCCTGTTCCGGTTCTCCATGGTGCTGAAGTCTCCAGCTCTGTAGCGTCCGCGCACCGCTCTCTGCAGCACAAATGTACCAGAATCACTGACGTCTGAAACAGCCCTCACAGTTATGTCCCAATGGTTGGAAATATGGTTAAGGCCTGTTTCAGACGTCAGTGATTCTGGTACGTTTGTGCTTTTTTTATACATACCAAAATCACTGACATACGAAGACCAATTATAATCAATAGGTCTGCGCACACATCAGTGATTTTTCACTGACCGTGTCTTCGTGTGGCGTACACGCGTGTCCGTGATTGCCGCACGGAGACATGTTCGTTTTTTTCTGGCATCACTGATGTCCCACGGACCACACTATGGTGTGATCCATGAAACATGTACCAGAAAAACACGGACATTTAAAATAATAAACAGTTTCAACACACCTTTACAGCGACGCTCTGTGCTGCCTGTGCTCTCTGCAGCTTCCTGGCTGGCTCATGCATATTCATGAATGCAGCCAGAGCCGACCCGGAAGTAGCTGCAGAGAGTGGTGCGCGGACGCAACAGAGTTGGAGACTTCAGCACCATGGAGAGCAGGAACAGGACAGGTAAGTATACGTCCATGTGCAATCACGGCTAACGGATCACGGATTGCACATGGACAATCCACGTGTGCCGTGAATCACGGAACACGGAGGGACATGTGCCTATTTTACACATCAGTGAAGAACGTCTGTGTTTTTCACTGACGTGTGAAACAGGCCTAAAGGAAAACTTCAAGCACTGATTAAAAAACCCCCCAGAAAACAGATTTCTTTACTGCAAGTATCATTGTAATGAGTACCACAGTGCCAATATGGCTATATCTCTACTTTACTTACAGAGATTCTGTCAGCAGGATTTTACTAAGTTTTTCTTAGTCTATTTTTCATAAAAACATTTTTAAGGCATGGCTATTTTTTTTTATTTCTCATAAGCTAAATTTGCCATATTTGGTGTTAGAAGTTGAAGGGGTTGTCCAGGCTAAAATGAAAAGTCAGAAGTCAGTAGGTAACTGCATCGTGCCGAATCATGACAGTGTGCTATGTGCACACTGTCATGATTCCCCTATATTCCCTGAGCGCACACTGTCATGATTCCCCTATATTTCCTGAGCATGAGGGCAATCACATGACCGTCACATATGTGATCTGCATAATTACAGTGTATTTGGCTTGTGACGTCAAATATGCAAGCCGCATATGTGAAGCCATGTGAATGCCACCCTCACAGAGAATATAGGGATACAGGGGCATTGTGACAGTATGTGCACCGCACACTCTCAGAATTCAACATTCTGCAATCGCATAGAGTGACTGCAGACTTTTCATTTCAACCCAGGAACCCCTTTAAATAAAGCTTGGGCAAAGTGTTCATGACAGTCAAGAGCTCGCTGAAATTGACAGGAGATATTATCACTTGCTGGATCCTGGCATCATTTTCCTGTGAGTCTGCTATGCTTCTCTTAGCTCAGTTTTTGTAATTTTTACCTACAGTGAGACAACTAATCATATTTGTTCACTTTCAAGGATTTTCTGGGTCAAAAAATTCTCTCAGATTCCTGGCGGGACAGGCAAGTCTCCGTAAAGCCATTCGAGGGATTGCTCCTGCTGGATCCATACATTTTCTATCAATAGATGCTGCTAATAAAATTTAGGAAGGGACAAATAGAAGCCACTAACTGATGTTATACAGACTTGCTGGTATACAGAAGAGCTCATGTCCAAAATATCTACAAACTTACAGAAAGCAATTTTTGAAGGTTGATAGCTACTTAGAAAAACTTTCACCAAATATTTAATATTGTCCTGGACAATCTTTATATATTAATGGCTGCAGAGTGGAAATATTTTTTATTTTTAATTTACCTCTCTGTTGCAAAGATATTAGCAATCAAATGTATTTGGGAGCTAATGAATTAACTATTGTTAAGTCCAAGTGGGTGTTATCAGATGCTTTTCACTGGGGCCATGAGTTGCAGCAACACAGTAGAAAAAGAACATATTCTCAACATTGCTTAGGTTTCTGTCACAGGCGTGTCACGAGTGACAAACAGTCCTGTGGTGTCCGGCTATAGAAGGTCACAGCGTTTGGCTGCATAAACTGCTTCCTGACCTTCTATCATGCCTGCTTGGCTTTCATCCATTTCCCTTTAAGACCCGGGGGCGTTGTTCAGCCTGTCAGCTGCTGTTTATCAGTACTTTCCTTGTCTACATATACCTTCACTTCCTATTACTCGGTGATGGATACATCTTTATCAAGCCTTGAGTGCAAGCAGGCGGCTTGCATACATCAGGAGAATCTTGATGGGTGTTGCAGCTTCTCTCCCTGAGACCGCTAGAGATAAATTGTTTGTAGTTTACCCTTATTTGATATTTCTGTGTCCTTTAGTGCCTAGTGGGGCTGACAAAGAGCTCATCCCATCCGCTCCCTACCTAGATGAGGGTTAGCCAAGGGTCAGGTATCTGACGTAGTGCATAGATGCGGAACCTATCTGGGGCGGTGAGGGAACCTGAGGCCCAGCGGTAGGCTTGGTCAGCGGTTACCATCTCCTTCTTCCTTTCGTCGTTCACTTGGTATAGTTGAAACCAGATGTTTACATAGACTATCTAAAAAGACACATCTGCATGTTTTTCTCACTATCTGACATGAAATCACAATAAACCTTTCCCATTTTAGGTCAATTAGTATTACAAAATTATTAAATTTGCCAAGTGCCAGATTAATGAGAGCGAGAGAATGTTTTAAGGCATTTTTAGTACTTTCAGGCAAAGTGATAAATTTGCATCGACTAAAGCGGGCTTTACATACTGCGACATCGCTAGCGATGTCGCAAGCGATAGCACCCGCCCACGTCGGTGTCGCATCACGAGGTGATCGCTGCCGTAGCAAACAATATCGCTACGGCAGCGTCACACGCAATTACTAGTGATGAGCGAGTACTAAAAAGCTCGGGTGCTCGAAGCTCGGGCCGAGCCTCCCAAGATACTCGTGTACTCGGCCCGAGCAACGAGCCCAATGTTATCCTATGGGAGACCCGAGTATTTTTGTGAAATGACCCCCCGGCAGCATGGAGAAACCCTAAAAATGTCACAAAAGTCTCAGAAGAGTGCTCAAATGACATGGCAACAGCATGGGGAAGACCCCTTGAAGCATTTATCACTCAAAAGTCACAGCTGTGAACAATTTTGTCCGCGTTTCACGCCATTTTTACGGACTCACCAGAAAACCTTCCAAAATGACCCCAAAATGATTTTTCATGGCAGAAATGTTAAGGGCACATACCCAATAGTGAGATAGAGCTGGTGTATGTTACTTTTTGAGATTAATACATGAAAGATTTTACGTGAAAACATTGTGTGGCACTCCGATGTCCCTGAGAAGAGACGTACATGAAGGCCTCTTGAGTCTAATGTGCCCATTTTGAGGAAGTGAGTCTTTGTAGTATTTTCCTTTGCCAGGGCAGTCCAAAATTGTGAGGTTCACCAATGCCCCTGCATACAGACGTGCATGAGGGCCTGTAAACCTGAAGTGCCCATTGGAAGGAAGTGGGTCTATTGTAGTATAGCCCTTAGGCAGGGCAGCCAAAAATTGGGAGGCTCCACGTTGTCCCTGGATAGAGACGTGCATGAGGGCCTCAAAACATTAAGTGTCCATTGTCAGGAAGTGGGTGTATTATATAGTATAGCCCTTAGGCAGGGCAGCCAAAAATTGGGAGGCTCCACATTGTCCCTGGATAGAGACGTGCATGATGGCCTGTAAACCTGAAGTGCCCATTGTAAGGAAGTGGGTCTATTTCAGTATAGCCCTTTGCCAGGGCAGCCAAAAATTGGGAGGCTCCACATTGTCCCTGGATAGAGACGTGCATGATGGCCTGTAAACCTGAAGTGCCCATTGTAAGGAAGTGGGTCTATTTCAGTATAGCCCTTAGGCAGGGCAGCCAAAAATTGGGAGGCTCCACATTGTCCCTGGATAGAGACGTGCATGATGGCCTGTAAACCTGAAGTGCCCATTGTAAGGAAGTGGGTCTATTTCAGTATAGCCCTTTGCCAGGGCAGCCAAAAATTGGGAGGCTCCACATTGTCCCTGGATAGAGACGTGCATGATGGCCTGTAAACCAGAAGTGCCCATTGTAAGGAAGTGGGTCTATTTCAGTATAGCCCTTTGCCAGGGCAGCCAAAAATTGGGAGGCTCCACATTGTCCCTGGATAGAGACGTGCATGATGGCCTGTAAACCAGAAGTGCCCATTGTAAGGAAGTGGGTCTATTTCAGTATAGCCCTTTGCCAGGGCAGCCAAAAATTGGGAGGCTCCACATTGTCCCTGGATAGAGACGTGCATGATGGCCTGTAAACCTGAAGTGCCCATTGTAAGGAAGTGGGTGTATTATAGTATAGCCCTTAGGCAGGGCAGCCAAAAATTGGGAGGCTCCATGTTGTCCCTGGGTAGAGACGTGCATGAGGGCCTCAAAACATTAAGTGTCCATTTTAAGGAAGTGGGTGTATTATAGTATAGCCCTTAGGCAGGGCAGCCAAAAATTGGGAGGCTCCATGTTGTCCCTGGGTAGAGACGTGCATGAGGGCCTCAAAACATTAAGTGTCCATTTTAAGGAAGTGGGTGTATTATAGTATAGCCCTTAGGCAGGGCAGCCAAAAATTGGGAGGCTCCATGTTGTCCCTGGGTAGAGACGTGCATGAGGGCCTCAAAACATTAAGTGTCCATTTTAAGGAAGTGGGTCTATTATAGTATAGCCCTTAGGCAGGGCAGCCAAAAATTGGGAGGCTCCACGTTGTCCCTGGGTAGAGACGTGCATGAGGGCCTCAAAACATTAAGTGTCCATTTTAAGGAAGTGGGTGTATTATAGTATAGCCCTTAGGCAGGGCAGCCAAAAATTGGGAGGCTCCACGTTGTCCCTGGGTAGAGACGTGCATGAGGGCCTCAAAACATTAAGTGTCCATTTTAAGGAAGTGGGTGTATTATAGTATAGCCCTTAGGCAGGGCAGCCAAAAATTGGGAGGCTCCATGTTGTCCCTGGGTAGAGACGTGCATGAGGGCCTCAAAACATTGTTCCCATTGCAAAGGAGCGGGTCTCCTGTCGTTGTAATGTCCATTCTGCAAAGAATGGGCGAAAAAATTTACCACTGGGGGTATACCTGAAACAAAGGCCTAAGTATTGCAATTTGTAACGGTCATCATCATGGTGGCGCATGAGGAGAAGGAGGAGCAGTCCAGCGATTATCCAAAGTCCAGAAGTGTGCACCCATGGGTGAGTGGAGGTACATGGCAAACTTTAAATTCCGCTCTCATTTGCTGGTGGTGTGGTGAAGTCTGGCCCAATCCAACCCTTGTTCATCTTGATCAGAGTCAGCCTGTCAGCATTTTCAGTTGACAGGCGGGTGCGTTTATCTGTAATGATTCCACCTGCGGCACTAAAAACACGCTCTGACAAAACGCTAGCAGCAGGGCAGGCCAGGACTTCCAAGGCGTAGCGAGCCAATTCATGCCACGTGTCCAGCTTGGATACCCAATAATTGTAAGGCACAGAGGAATGTCGGAGTACAGTTCTTCGATCTGCAAGGTACTCCTTCAGCATCTGGGCAAACTTAGGATTTCTTGTGGCACTACCCCGCACCTCAGGGGCTGTGGTACGTGAGGGGCTGAGAAAACTGTCCCACATCTTAAAGACTGTTCCCCTACCTCTGGCGGATTGGACTTGTGCCTCTCTCGGCTGTACGCCTCGGTTGTCCACTGATTCCTGACCTATGCCGCTAGCGTTTTGTGAGGGGAATGCTTTGCCTACTTCCGTGAGTATGGCCTTCCGGAACTGCTGCATTTTGGTTGACCTCTCCTCCACGGGAATAAGAGACAAAAAGTTCTCCTTGTAGCGTGGGTCTAACAGTGTTACCAACCAGTAATGATTGTCGGCCAAGATGTTCTTAACGCGAGGGTCACGAGACAGGCAGCTTACCATAAAGTCAGCCATGTGCGCCAGACTCTTAACAGCCAGGACTTCAGTAGCCTGACCAACAAGATGACTGAACATGCTGTCCTCCTCCTCCTCCTCCTCCTCCTCATCTACCCTGTCCTCTGGCCAGCCACGCTGAACCGAGGATATGACTGGTGTGCATGTCATATCCTCAATTTGGCCGGAGAGTTGCTCCATGTCTTCATCCTCCTCCTCGTCATAGTCCTCCACTGCACGTTGTGATGAGACGAGGCTGGGCTGTGTGTTATCACCCACACCCACTACTGTTTCTTGCTGCAACTCATCGCGCTCCGCCTGCAATGCATCATGTTTGTTTTTCAGCAGAGACCGTTTTAGAAGGCAGAGTAGCGGTATGGTGACGCTAATAATGGCGTCATCACCACTCACCATCTTGGTGGAGTCCTCAAAGTTTTGGAGGATGGTACATAGGTCTGACATCCATCTCCACTCCTCAGGTGTTATGTGTGGAGTTTGACCCATTTCCCGACGGCTTAGGTGATGCAGGTACTCAACAACTGCCCTCTTCTGCTCACATATCCTGACCAACATGTGCAGAGTTGAATTCCAACGCGTGGGGACATCACACACCAGTCTGTGAGCCGGAAGATGCAAACGGCGCTGAAAGCCGGCAAGGCCGGCTGAAGCAGTAGGTGACTTTCGAAAATGTGCAGACAGGCGGCGAACTTTTACCAGCAGATCAGACAGCTCTGGGTATGACTTTATAAACCGCTGAACCACGAGGTTGAGCACATGGGCCACGCATGGAACATGTGTCAGCTGGCCTCGCCTCAAAGCCGCCACCAGGTTCCGGCCATTGTCACACACGACCTTTCCTGGCTTTAGGTTCAGAGGTGTGAGCCAGTGATCTGCCTGCTGTTTCAGAGCTGTCCACAGCTCTTCTGCATTGTGGGGTTTGTCACTGTGAGGTAAATCCGGAGATATGACGATAAATCATGATATTCAAGTATGTCAGGAAGCCCTCTCCTGGTGTCACCCCCCCTTTCCTTCACACAACTGGTTTAGCAACAAATCCCATGGCCATCTCCTGTGATATGGAGATGAGGTGGTGTGGGAACAATGGACACAGGATGACTCCCTGCCGTCACCCTGTAACAAGAGTTGTATCTCATTAGCAAGGCTATGGAAATAGCCAGACAGAACGACTCCAGTAAAAAATGGTTCATATCTCGCAAGCCATATTTCCGATAAATATGGCAACCATAAAAATGGTGTCTCCGCATGCGGACGATGCCGGCACACCCTTTTTATGGGAGCAGGACATTGGGAAATGCCCCAGGCGTGATATCAGCCAATGGGGAACTGGCAGACAGGTCATGAGTCCCCTCGTTCTGTAGCTAAATTCATAACTGTCACAATGAGAGCATTGGCGTCCGCCTACGACGCTCCCAGGCAAAGTTATGGCCCATATTCCATGTTGTGGATTGTCCATAACTCCAGCCAGGGGTGGAGCAGTGCTCCCTCTGAGGTCACTAAGGTAGGAGGGGACCTGGAGTTGCCCAGGTTGATAACCCTACTTCGGCCATTTTCCAGTGTTCTTTTCGCTGGGGGCACGTGTAGGAAACATCTGTGGGAAGGATCCTAGAAACCTGGGTACAGCGCCCCCCTGTGGCCAGACGCAACAAGGTAACTGCTGGAACTGTGTATGCCTGTTTGTAACCCATGCTTTGATTGTAACTGTACTCTGACATATGTATATTCTGTAGATTCCCTATTGTATATATTGTAGTTTCTAGTGTGCTTTAGGCTGATTAAATTATATAATTAATCTTGGGCTGTTCTGTTATCTCGATCTTGAATCCCACGTCTGTGTGTTCGGCTAATAGTTACCGTGAAGCGGTTGGTGGCAGCGAGTTGTGCCAAGGATTATTGTGGGGAGGCCAGTGAGATTCGGGGAGATTTTATATATTCCGCCCGCGGAGGTCGGGGGAATATATACCCTACTCTCACCGGGGACCCTTCAATAATCGGCATAAGTAGTATAGCGGCCTCCTTGCTTATTGTCGGGCAATTCCATAATTGGCCTGACTATAAGAGGGGCGCTAGAGAGCGCGTCACGTGCTCTGTCTGTCGGTCGGGAGGTATAAAGGAGGGGTGACCCCCACTTGTTACCCCCCGATTGTGACGTACTGGTAGCCAGCGCGGGGGATTTCGGAGTGACCCCCCCGGTGGTTTGTGACATATTGGTGGCATAGCGGTGGGATCGAGATAATAGTGTGTGTGAGTGTGAGACCCATACTCCCAGACACTAAAGACTGCCTGCAGCAGCTGTGGCTGCTGGGGTCTTCAGACTAGCTCAACACTAGAGTGTCAGAGTGCAGATACTGTAAGGTGTGTGGAGGCATCAGGTGTCAGTTCTGTGTCAGTGACCAAAAGTCTGCAAGAATGGCTGATGGCACCAGGAGCAGAGCTATGCAACTGGCCAATGCTAAGGCAGGAGCCGAAGAGAGGGAGGACGGTGCTGTGGACAGCAATGAGGAGGTTGCCCACGAGTCCTCCAGGAGCTCGACGCCAGAAAACCGTTCTGCCGAGGACATTGCGCAACCTGGCACTGCTGGACAAGATGAGGAGGAGCTCACCCAAGGTTCCTCAACGAGCCAGATGCCAGCCCTCCGCTCTGAAAGGGACAGTGAATCGCCTAGCTCTGCAGCGTGCCGCAGATCACCACGTGCCATTCCACCGAGCCTGGGAGGCTCGGATAGCCTTCTTCAAATGGCTATGGCCCTTCTCCAGGCTGGAGACCAGAAGGGCTACAAGGAACTCCTGGCAGAGCGCAGGGCAGAGCGGCAGGCAGCGCGTGACGCTGAGGCTGCGGAGCGGCACGCAGAGCGTGAGGCTGCGGAGCGAGAGCGGCAGGCAGCGCGTGAAGAGCGAGAGCGACAGGCAGACCGTGACTACCAGCTGCAGCTAGCTCAGCTCCGCCCCTCATCAGCCACATGTGACCTTCGAGACACCAAACTTCCAAAGGTCCGTGTTGAGGACTTCCCAGTGCTGGAGAAGGATGGAGACTTGGACTCTTTCTTGACTGCTTTTGAACGGACTTGCTTGCAGCACCATCTGGACAAGGACCAGTGGGCCAAATACCTGACCCCCCGTTTAAGGGGTAAGGCCCTGGATATCCTTGGGGACTTGCCTGCTGAGGCAGATCAGGGCTACGACACCATCAAGCGGGCCCTGATCCAACAGTACAACCTCACTCCAGAGTCCTACCGCAAGAAGTTCCGGAGCCTACAGAAGGGACCAAAGGACTCCTGGGCTGACCACCGGCGGGCACTTGCCCGAGCTGCCGACCACTGGACCCAAGGCCTGCAGCTTTCCACCGGACCGGAGATCCTGGACTTGTTCATCACGGAGCAACTCTTGTGGAACTGCCCTGAGGATCTCCGCCAGTTCATCCGAGACCAGAAGCCAAAGGGGTCCACGGCTACAGCTGCCCTTGCCGATGACTACACCAACAACCGGGCCCCTGAGGCCAGGAGAGCGGCCACCAGCAGCACCTGGAGAGGGGGTAAGATGAATTCGGCGACTGCCCCACCTGCCCCTAGACTGCAGGGGGTGTCCCCCTCAACTCCCCTCTCCAGGCCCGTGGCGGAACCAAGACGGTGCCACCAGTGCAACCTACCTGGACACTTCAAGGCCATGTGCCCTCAGCGTCCCAAGGCCCCGGCTCCGTCCCCGTCCCAAGGGCCGCCCAAGGTGTATTGTGTGGGTGGGGGTGGTGGTAGGTCCCTGGACAGCTTCCAACCTGTCACCGTCGGCCGGTCTGTGACCATAGGACTGCGAGACAGCGCCTCGGAGGTGACTCTGGTGCGGCCTGAGATGGTGTCCCCCCAAGACTTGATCCCTGGAAAAACCCTCGCTGTCTCCGGGATTGGAGGCATTGACCCGGCGCTGCCTGTTGCTGACATTTATGTGGACTGGGGCGCAGGGCGGGGGGTGAGGGAGGTGGGGGTAACTGATCGGATCCCTGCAAACGTGCTACTTGGGACAGATTTGGGGCAGATAACCTCCCAGTTTGGGCCCCCCCCAAGGGCTGAACCTTCAGCCCGTACTGACATGACTCCTAACAATGTTAATGTGTTATCTATGAATGATGTAAGGGAGGAGGGAGTGAACTCTGATATTTCTGCTTGCATAGACACCATAGACACACACTCAGCTGCAGCTGTGACAGGGGAGGGGGTCAGAGAAAGGTGTGACAATGCCTCTACAAGTAACCAGCCTGTGAGCTGGGATCTGTTGCCCTCTGCAGGGATAAGCAGAGAGCAGGGTGCTGCAGGGGGAGGACCAGTGTGTGGGGTGGGGGCTACCACAGCAAATGTGGGGTCCCCAGAGATTTCACAGCGGGGTTCTGTTGCTGCAGGAGGGGAACAGGCAGGTGAGATTGGGGCCGGTCCAGGAGCGGAAGTGCTCCCAGGTAAGATCTCGGTGCATGGTTCCCCCACAACCGGGGTGTCAGGAAGCCAGGTAGGTCTGCCTGAACCGGCGACTTGGTCAGGAACGGAGGAGGAGCAGGCACGACCCACGGTCGCAGCGGCTGTGGCCGCTGTCACCCGCAGTGGGAGTGCTGGAAGCCAAGGGGCCTCCCGGAGGTCCGATAGCTCTTCCCCTTCTGACCAAGTGGCAGCCGAGTCAGGTGGAGGCCAGGACACAGGTCCCGGGGTACTGAGTGAAGATGTGACAGTCTCGTCGATTCTGGCCACATCTAGTCAGGGGTTTCAGGCAGCGTTAGAAGCTGACGACAGCCTGAAAGCTCTTAAGGAGCAGGCGGCACAGCCTCCCTCGGACTCGGACCCGGAGCGAGTGGTCTGGGACCAAGGACGGCTGTACCGGGCCACGGTCCAGCAGGGTTCACCGGAGGCGTGGCCCAGGGACCGACAGTTGGTGGTACCCTATCCGTTCCGGACGGAGTTGTTGCGGATCGCACATGAGATTCCGATGGCCGGACACCTAGGGATCGCTAAGACCAAGGCCAGGTTAAACCAGCGTTTCTACTGGCCAAAAATGGGGGCCGATGTGGCTGCCTACTGCCGTTCGTGTGAAACCTGTCAGAGAATGGGGAAGGCGGGGCCACGCCCCAAAGCCCCACTAGTATCTCTGCCAATCATCGATGAGCCTTTCAGGAGGGTGGCTGTGGATCTGGTCGGCCCGCTGGCCATCCCCAGCAGCTCCGGGAAACGCTTCCTACTGACGGTAGTGGACTATGCCACCCGGTACCCAGAAGCAGTGGCCTTGTCGTCCATTCGGGCTGACAAGGTGGCCACCGCATTGCTGGAGATTTTCTCCCGAGTGGGTTTTCCCCAGGAAATGCTCACTGACCGGGGGACCCAATTCATGTCCCAGCTGATGGAGGCCCTCTGTAAGCAAGTCCAGGTGCGACATCTGGTGGCCAGCCCGTACCATCCACAGACTAATGGCCTGTGCGAGCGGTTCAATGGCACCTTAAAGCAGATGCTTAAGATGTTGGTCGACTCCCATGGGCGTGACTGGGAGCGGTATCTCCCACACCTGTTATTTGCTTACCGGGAGGTTCCACAGGCCTCAACAGGATTCTCACCGTTTGAGCTCCTGTACGGGCGACGTGTGCGGGGCCCCCTGGCTCTGGTGAAAGAGGCTTGGGAAGGGGATTTGGCCACCCCTGGAGTGTCGGTTATCGAGTATGTCATGCGCTTCCGGGACAAAATGCAGGCCTTGACGCAACTGGTACACGACAATATGGCTCAAGCCCAGGCCGATCAGAAGCGTTGGTACGACCAGAACGCTTGTGAGAGGACCTACCAAGTGGGTCAAAAGGTGTGGGTACTGGTCCCCGTACCACAGGACAAGCTTCAGGCAGCCTGGGAAGGCCCATACCTCGTGTACCAGCAGCTCAACCCTGTAACGTACCTGGTCACCCTGGACCCTGCCCGTGGAAGGCGGAAGCCCTTCCATGTGAACATGATGAAGGCACATCATGAGCGGGAGGCATGTGCGCTCCCCGTGTGCAACCTGCCCGAGGAGGGAGAAGCGGAAACCCTCTTGGATATGCTAGCCCAGGTTAGGGCAGGCGGATCCATTGAGGATGTGGAGGTTGGCCACCAGCTCTTGGAAGACCAACGGTCCCAGCTGTGGGCCACCCTCCTCCCCTTCCGGGGGTTGTTTACCAACCAGCCCGGAAGGACTGACTTGGCTGTCCATCACGTGGACACTGGGGATCATCCCCCGATCCGGCGTTCAGCATATCGGGTCTCCCTGGAGGTGCAGCAACACATGCGCCAGGAGATTGACAAGATGCTGAAGCTGGGGGTGATCCAGGCATCCAACAGCGCTTGGGCCTCGCCTGTAGTCCTCGTCCCTAAGAAGGACCGAACCACTCGGTTCTGCGTGGACTACAGGGGGCTCAATGCGGTCACGGTCGCCGATGCGTACCCAATGCCACGCATCGATGACCTGCTCGATCAGTTGGCCGGGGCTCAGTACCTGACCATCATGGATCTGAGCCGGGGATATTGGCAGATCCCCCTGACTCGCAAGGCCAGGGAACGCTCTGCCTTTATTACCCCATTTGGACTGTACGAGTCCACGGTGATGCCATTCGGGATGAGGAATGCCCCTGCCACTTTCCAGCGGATGGTCAACACCCTGCTCAAGGGACTTGAAGGGTACGCGGCCGCGTACCTGGATGACATTGCCGTCTTCAGTTCCACCTGGGAGGACCACCTAGAGCATCTAGCACAGGTGCTCAGGCGGATCCACCGGGCAGGTTTGACCATCAAGCCGGGAAAGTGTCAGCTGGCCATGAGCGAGGTCCAGTACCTCGGTCACCGGGTAGGTGGGAGAACACTGAAGCCCGAGCCTGAGAAAGTGGAAGCCATCGCATCCTGGCCCACCCCCAGGACCAAGAAGCAGGTGATGTCCTTCTTGGGGACCGCTGGGTACTATAGGAGGTTTGTTCCATGCTATAGTAGCCTGGCAAAGCCCTTGACGGACCTCACCAAGAAGAAGCTGCCCTCTGCAGTCGATTGGACAATGGACTGCGAGACAGCCTTCCGGGCCCTAAAGGACGCCCTGTCCAGCCCGCCCGTGCTACAGGCAGCCGACTTCACGCGGCCGTTTGTAGTACAGACCGACGCCAGTGACTTCGGCCTCGGTGCGGTGCTCAGCCAGGTGGACTCTGCGAGCCAAGAGCACCCAGTCTTGTACCTGAGCAGGAAGCTGTTACCAAGGGAAGTTGCCTATTCCACGATGGAGAAGGAGTGCCTGGCCATAGTGTGGGCCCTGCAGCGTCTGCAACCCTATCTATACGGGCGCCACTTCATCGTGGAGACGGACCACAATCCCCTCAGCTGGTTGCACACCGTCTCTGGGACGAATGGGCGATTGTTGCGATGGAGCCTTGCGCTCCAGCAATACAACTTCACCATTCGCCACAAAAGGGGCCGTGACCACGGTAACGCAGACGGGCTGTCCCGACAAGGAGAGGTCGCGGACGGGCGCACGGGGGAACACCGGAGTGTGCTGCCCCCTAGCGCCCTCAAAAGGGGGGAGGTGTGAGGTAAATCCGGAGATATGACGATAAATCATGATATTCAAGTATGTCAGGAAGCCCTCTCCTGGTGTCACCCCCCCTTTCCTTCACACAACTGGTTTAGCAACAAATCCCATGGCCATCTCCTGTGATATGGAGATGAGGTGGTGTGGGAACAATGGACACAGGATGACTCCCTGCCGTCACCCTGTAACAAGAGTTGTATCTCATTAGCAAGGCTATGGAAATAGCCAGACAGAACGACTCCAGTAAAAAATGGTTCATATCTCGCAAGCCATATTTCCGATAAATATGGCAACCATAAAAATGGTGTCTCCGCATGCGGACGATGCCGGCACACCCTTTTTATGGGAGCAGGACATTGGGAAATGCCCCAGGCGTGATATCAGCCAATGGGGAACTGGCAGACAGGTCATGAGTCCCCTCGTTCTGTAGCTAAATTCATAACTGTCACAATGAGAGCATTGGCGTCCGCCTACGACGCTCCCAGGCAAAGTTATGGCCCATATTCCATGTTGTGGATTGTCCATAACTCCAGCCAGGGGTGGAGCAGTGCTCCCTCTGAGGTCACTAAGGTAGGAGGGGACCTGGAGTTGCCCAGGTTGATAACCCTACTTCGGCCATTTTCCAGTGTTCTTTTCGCTGGGGGCACGTGTAGGAAACATCTGTGGGAAGGATCCTAGAAACCTGGGTACAGCGCCCCCCTGTGGCCAGACGCAACAAGGTAACTGCTGGAACTGTGTATGCCTGTTTGTAACCCATGCTTTGATTGTAACTGTACTCTGACATATGTATATTCTGTAGATTCCCTATTGTATATATTGTAGTTTCTAGTGTGCTTTAGGCTGATTAAATTATATAATTAATCTTGGGCTGTTCTGTTATCTCGATCTTGAATCCCACGTCTGTGTGTTCGGCTAATAGTTACCGTGAAGCGGTTGGTGACAGCGAGTTGTGCCAAGGATTATTGTGGGGAGGCCAGTGAGATTCGGGGAGATTTTATATATTCCGCCCGCGGAGGTCGGGGGAATATATACCCTACTCTCACCGGGGACCCTTCAATAATCGGCATAAGTAGTATAGCGGCCTCCTTGCTTATTGTCGGGCAATTCCATAATTGGCCTGACTATAAGAGGGGCGCTAG
Source organism: Anomaloglossus baeobatrachus (assembly GCF_048569485.1). NCBI lineage: Eukaryota > Metazoa > Chordata > Amphibia > Anura > Aromobatidae > Anomaloglossus > Anomaloglossus baeobatrachus. Next base: position 267,241,388 of record NC_134356.1, on the reverse strand, counting down.
AGAGCGCGTCACGTGCTCTGTCTGTCGGTCGGGAGGTATAAAGGAGGGGTGACCCCCACTTGTTACCCCCCGATTGTGACGTACTGGTAGCCAGCGCGGGGGATTTCGGAGTGACCCCCCCGGTGGTTTGTGACAGTCACCTATGCAGATTAGCTTCAGCACAGCCTGTTGCCGCTTCGCTGAGGCAGTGCTGCAGTGCTTCCAGCTTGTGACTGGTGTGGAGGGCACAGTGGATGAGGATGCGCAGGAGGAGGAGGCTGAAGAGCATGACATTCCGGAGCTGTAGAGTGTGGGTGAAACACTGACTGAGGTAGGGCCTGCAAACCTTGGTGTGGGAAGGACGTGTTCCGTCCCTCGCTCAGACTGGGTCCCAGCTTCCACAATATTAACCCAGTGTGCCGTCAACGAGATGTAGCGGCCTTGCCCACAAGCACTTGTCCACGTGTCTGTGGTTAGGTGGACCTTGGGTGAAACAGCGTTGTTCAGGGCACGTGTGATGTTTTGTGACACGTGGTTATGCAACGCGGGGACGGCACACCGGGAGAAATAGTGGCAGCTGGGGACCGAGTAACGTGGGACAGCTGCCGCCATCAGGTCACGGAATGCTTCTGTCTCCACCAGCCTAAAAGGCAACATTTCCAGCGCAAGCAGTCGCGAAATGTTAGCATTTAGAACTGTGGCATGTGGGGTGTTGGCAGTGTATTTGCGCCTGCGTTCAAAGGTTTGCTGAATGGATAACTGAACGCTGCGCTGGGACAAGGACGTGCTTGATGATGGTGTTCTTTCTGCGTAGGCAACTGCAGGTGCAGGAGTGGAGGAGGCTTGTTCGCAGGCAGCATGGACAGAGGATTGGCTCGCATGCACAACCAGCGAAGACGTAGCAGTGACATCAGCAAGCACTGCTCCTCGACTCTGTTGTACTTCCCACAAAGTCGGGTGCTTGGCTGACATGTGCCTGATCATGCTGGTGGTGGTCAGGCTGCTAGTTTTGGTACCCCTGCTGATGCTGGCACGGCAGGTGTTGCAAATGGCCTTTTTTGAATCATCTGGATCCAACTTAAAAAACTGCCAGACTCGGGAAGACCTAACATTTGTACAGGCACCTTGTGTCGTCGTGTTGTTCCGGGGAACGGTTGCCTGACTTCTGCCTGGGGCCACCACCCTGCTTCTTACTGCCTGTTGTGATGCTATGCCTCCCTCCCCCTGTGCACTGCTGTCCTCGCTCTGCATATCCTCCTGCCAGGTTGGGTCAGTTACTGGATCATCCACCACGTCGTCTTCCTCTTCCGCACCCTGCTCCTCCTCCTGACTTGCTGACAATTGTGTCTCATCATCGTCCACCACTTGTTGAGACACGTTGCCAACTTCGTGAGAACGTGGCTGCTCAAATATTTGGCCATCTGTACAGACGATCTCCTCATGACCCACTTCAATATGAGCTGGCGAGAGGCCAGAATGTGTGAATGGAAACGTGAACAGCTCTTCCGAGTGTCCAAGTGTGGGATCATTAATGTCCGAGGAGGACGTGTACTCAGCCTGGTGGTAGGAAGGAGGATCAGGTTCAGAAATGTGCGGTGCAGTATCACGGCTACTGACACTTGACCGTGTGGAAGACAGAGTGTTTGTGGTGGTGCCAATCTGACTGGAAGCATTATCTGCTATCCAACTAACAACCTGTTGACACTGGTCTTGGTTCAAGAGCGGTGTACTGCTGCGGTCCCCAAGAATTTGGGACAGGACGTGCGAGCGACTAGATGTGGCCCTTTGTTGTGGCGAAATTAGAGCTTGCCCACGACCTCGGCCTCTGCCTGCACCACCATCACGTCCACTTCCTTGTTCCTTGCCAATGCCCTTGCGCATTTTGCAATGCTGTGCACTGCTGACGTGTATATTCACTACTTGTGCGTTATATAAAAGTTTCTGGAAATTGCACACAAGTGCACCTGTACGCTGCCACCAACAGGCACACACGTGCGGTTTTAAAAACCAAGCACGGACGCAATAAGAACCTAACAGGTTTTTTTGGGGAGCGACAATTACAGACAAGTCACACACTATCTGGACTGTTTTACACTGTGTACACCAGCCCCAGATATGATGAAGGCTGGTATACGGTCACCACTACCCTGCCTGCCTGCCTGCCTGTATACTGGTACAATAGTCCTGACAAGGACTCTTTTGGTCACTAGCCTGTATTCAGACCTGGCTATACCCTGCCTGTATATAGCAACAATAGTCCTGAGAAGGACTCTGCTACTGTACTCCGACCTGGCTATACCCTGCCTGCCTGTATACAACTAGAATAGTCCTGAGAAGGACTTTTGGTCACACTGTTTGCAGCCCTGCAACTGAAAAAGCTATAAAGGGCCGCAAAGCTTTCCCTGAATCAGCGACACTCTCCCTGCACTCACTGTCTGGATAGCTGTGAGCAGAGCACAGCGCGCCGGCCGATATAAAGGCTCGGTCACGCTGTGCAGGCCGGCCAATCACTGCAATTCCACAACTAACAGGGCTGTGGCATTGCAGTGGTCTGCCAGCCAATCCCTGCATGAGGGCTGGCTCTCAAAAGAGCGCCAACATGCAGAAATGAAGACCACGAGTACAGCACGAGTATCGCGAGATTACTCGGTCCCCGCCGAGCAGCCCGAGTACAGCGATACTCGTGCGAGTACCGAGTAGTGACAAGCATGCTCGCTCATCACTAGCAATTACCTCTTCACCGACGTCGCTGTGGCCACCGAACAATCGCTCCTTTAAGGGGGAGGTTCGTTCTGCGTCACTAAACGGCCGCCCAATAGAAGCGGAGGGGCGGAGATGAGCAGCCGGAATATCCCGCACACCTCCATCCTTCCAAATTGCCGGCGGCCGCAGGTACAATGTTGTTCCTCGTTCCTGCGGTGTCACACATAGCGATGTGTGCTGCCGCAGGAACGACGAACAACCTGCGTCCTGCAACAGCAACGATATTTAGGATTAGAATGACGTGTCAATGATCAACGATTAGGTGAGTATTTTTGATCGTTAACGGTCGTTCCTGCGTTTAACACGCAATGACGTCGCTAACTGAATCATTTGAGGTTTGACCCCTTCACGACCGGCCGATTTTTTGCTTTCCGTTTTTTTTTCTGCCATTTTTCTTCTGAGAGACGTACCTTTTTTATTTTTCAGTCAATATGGTCATGTGAGTGCTCATTTTTAGCGGAACGAGCTGTACTTTTAAATGAAACTATAAGTTTTACCATATAGTGTACTGGAAAACGGCAAAAAAATTCCAAATGCATAAAAATTGCAAAAAAAGTGCGATTGCACTATTGTTTTTGAGATATTTTATTCACTGTGTTCACTATATGGTAAAACTGATGTGTTGTTCTGATGCCTCAGGTCAGTGCGAATTCATAGACACCAAACATGTATAGGTTTACTTTTATATAAGGGGTTAAAAAAAATTGGAACTTTGTCCTAAAAAAGTGGCGCACGTTTTACGCCATATTCCGTGACCCGTAGTGTTCTCATTTTTCGAGATCTATGGCTCAGTGACGGCTTATTTTTTGTGTCTCGAGCTGACGTTTTTAACTGTATCATTTTTGCGTAGATGCTACTTTTTGATTGCCTGTTATTGCATTTTGCGCAAAAGTTGTGGCGACAAAAAAAAACATAATTTTACCCTTTGGATTTTTTTTGCCGCTACGCCATTTACTGATCAGATGAATTGATTGTATATTTTGATAGATCGGGCGTTTCTGAACACGGCGATACCAAATGTGTGTATATTTTTTATTTTTTTAACCCTTTAATTTTCAATAGGGCGAAAGGGGGGTGATTTAAACTTTTAGTTTTTTTTTTTTTAAAAAACTTTTTTTAACTTTTTTTTATTTTACTAGTCCCCCTAGGGGGCTATAGCGATCAGCAATCCGATCGCTCTGCCCTATCTGATGATCACAGCTACACAGCTGTAAACAGCAGATACGCTCATTTTCTGCTTCACTCGGCTCCGGGTCGAGTGAAACTGAAAGTAATTCATTAGTACAGGAGTCATCACATGATCCTGTACTACCATGACAACCACCGGAAGTCACGTGATCACATCACGTGACTTCCGGTATCGTCCGGTAAGTAAAGGTTTACTGCCGATGCCGTTTTAATGGCGCTGTCACATATTGACAGCGCCATTTAAGAGGTTACACGGCACGAGCAAATAACGATTCTGCTCGTGCCTAGCAGGCACACATCTCAACTGTGAAAATCAGCTGAGATGTGCGCCGATCGCGGCATGCTGCCGGCAGGAGACCGCGGGCAGTAACATTATGACTACTAGGACGTAATATTACTTCCCGCGGTCGTTAAGGGGTTAATTTCCCATCACTGTCTAATAATGCAGTAGGTTAGCCCAGAAGATCAGAGCTGTATTGTTACATCTCACACAGAGAAACCTAAGCTATTGTGGGGGGGTGTTCTTTCTCTAGTATGTTGCTGGTTGCTTATGATTGGTAAGCATAGGTAAGGATGGTTGACCTCGGGGAGATCAACATCACAACACCGCGGAGCCACCATCATGTGTTTCTAAACGCTGGCAGGAAACTAGCCAGGTCTTTCACTGAGAACGAATAACCATGGGAAGGGCAGTCTCCAGTCAAGGAAACCGCCTATACCAAAACATGGTATCCATCCACAGACAGCTGTTTCGGGGTATTTGCCCCTTATCAGTGTGGAGTAGGAAACTGGCTAGTGGGAGCAATGCCTAGTAGAAGACTACATAGGTACATTTTGTTTTGCATATGATTGGTAAGCATCATACAGAGAGAAGAAACACAAGCCCTTAGTGAAAGCTATCTGATAACTCCCACTTGGACTTAACAAAAATTAATGCTTTAAGTTACAAATACTTTTGATACTATCTCCACAAAAGAGAGGGGAAATAAAAAAAAATGTTTTATTTCATTCTGCAGCCACTATTATATCGTGTGTCCAGTTCAACATGGAAAAGTTGGTGAAAAGCACTTTTTAAGTACTATGTGTGTACATTGCATTGATCTCACTCTGATAAAAAGCAGAATAATATAAAGCGCTGTGGAATTAATAGCGCTATATAAATGAATAAAATTATTATTATTATTATTAATACATTCATTTGATGTCATACTACGCCATTGTGGTTCGAAACAACAACTGGAATATGTTCTCATCATTTCCCCTTTCAAATGAGCTTCTGTATCCGATATTCTAATTTATAATTTTATGTTATGTGCAATAAAAGATCAGTGTGCCTTTATTTACATTTTATGACACTAACAGTCCTTCTATGCAGTATATTGAAATAGACGGAGAGAGTCTGACAACAGAGGATTTGCTTAACCTAGGAAAAGGACTCTATAAAATAAAGGTACATTTCCTATTCAATTCCTATCAACAAACTTTTTCTCATTGGTTCAATTACACGTAAAAAGACCTGATGTTTACTTACCCTTCCCATGTCTAGTGCTATGTCTCTGTCACTGCCCCATTCTCTGCTGACCGGCTGCAGCAGTGACGTCACACCAACAGCACTGCAGTCAAGCTTCTGTAATCTACATCCTTTATTGTTAGGGGACAACCCATTTAATAAATTAGAATGTTAATTTAGAAGTATGAATGAAACACAAATCCAATACGATAATGAAACAGGCAATGCGTAATAAGTGAGCAAAATATATAACAATTTCCTTGAACATTTAGAGCATTTTATTTATTATTTAATTAAATCAGATATTCTTATCATTAATGGAAAAGGAAATTAATACTTGACATATTATTGATAAGTAGAAGAATAGTACATAGATGGAATTAACCTTTTTATAAAAGTTAGAGGGGGTTTCCATCCTCCCCAGATCGAGTATCGGCTCCGCGCCACTTCTCGGGTTTTGGTGTTTTGGCAGCAGCAATGAGATCACATCAACAGCGTGCACCATAATTGTAGGCAATCACAGCCTAGTGATGTCATCTACCTTGGCAGTACGTTGAGCTCGGTGATTGGCTACATTGGTGATGCGGGCTGTCAACCTGACAACACCTCTGCAGCCAAAAGCCCTAGATCCAAATAGTGGTGGGGAACCGATGCCCGACCTTAGGAGAGTGAGTACCTGTTTGCTATTTTAGAGTGTTTGGTGGTCCTCTTGCCTGAAAGTGTAAAACTCCATTAACACTAGAACTACTGAGGTAGTCATTTTGACTACTTTGCACTATGTATTTCTATATAGATGTCACGAGTCCAGTAGTTCTAGTGTTAAGTGATATAGGATGAATGGAGGCAATGTGTTTTTTTATTTTCTATCTACAGTTTTGTTATTGTATAGCTAATAATATTTTCCCCATTTATAATTTTGCAAGCTCACCACAGAGGCTGAGCATAGAGTGATGCAGTCCAGGCTTCTCATAGAAAACATTGTGAAAGAACAAAAAGGTATTTGGCTGGTTTTGTGATATAAGGTGCAAGTATAAGATTTTTTTTCCTGAGCCTTCTCTTATATGTATAATATAACATTTATTCCAGTGGTGTATGGAATTACTACAGGATTTGGGAAGTTTGCTCGCACTGTAATACCGGTCAGCCAGTTGAAGTAAGTGATGTATATGCCAGCATTATGGTAAACCTCTTTGGCATGCACAAATGGCAGCCTAATAATGTAAAGTGATTATACAAATGGCCTTATTATGACTCCGCTTTGTACAAAGCCATAATAGTTCCTACAGATGGATAAACCCATAGGGCTTTGATTTCATATAGAATTTTCTTCAGTTGGATTCTACACAAATTAGCCAGAAAATAAATCATTGTTCATTGCTTTTTGAAATAAATATCTCCATATTTTTAACCCAACAGAGCCTTTACAGCAGCACATGGAGGTTGTCTGTCTCTGTGCAAAAAATTGATCTGTTGTCAGTACAGTGTCATAAAGACTCTTTGCTAGTGATGGGCAGACCTGCTGATACCTGGCATTGGTGGGTCCAATCAGGTTTAAAAAACCTGGTTCCGGTCCAGAATTGATCCTGGATATCTGACCGGACACCAGTCCCCATTAGAGCTGGATGGACTTGCAGAAAACCGGGACTAGCGGGTCCCTGCTAAATTTAAAAAAAAAACAAACAGATCCGGTCTGGAATCTGGTACCCATATAAGTCTATGGGAACCAAAATCCGGAGATTAAAAATGTTGGTAGAAGAGATAGGGGGGTAGGAGCGCGTGCGGTGTACTCACTAAACATTTGTCATGGTGGCAAGCTGCTTCCAGGTATTCCCTTCTGAAGCCAACAATTAACCCTCATTGAATATTCACTGTTTTCCTCGCCCAAGAGCCAGCACCAGTGAGAAATTAATATAAAACTTAACTTTTAATAATACTTTCAGTAAAATTGCGTGAAATCTAAAAAATACAGTTCAGATTGCCCTATAGGCAGCCAGGGTACCGTATTCAACCCTGTATCAGGTAGCCCCTGGGTAATTGCCACAAGGGGATAACAATTATGTGTGTGAGGAATAATGCTCAATCTATTACTCAATGCAGTAACGGTAACCGAGGGGGGGGGGGGGGGACAGTGGTCCAACAAATGACATACACAGTGTCTATATCAACCCCATATCCATTAACAGCAGAGTATAGCTTATTGCCTTTTTACTGATTAATAAGGCACATCAAACACACAAGGAGAAAATTGGAATGGTCTCACCCATTTAGATGATCCTCCAAGATTTCAGTCAGCATTTTCATACAGGAGGGGTCACGGCAGGGCTGGATGTCGGGTTTTAAATAAAGCTTACCCTAACAAAGCCCCTTTGACTCCCGTCCTTACAAGGACGGTCCACAGCTGAACCTATGTCCTCATATATAAACAGCCCCACATGCCTCCCGACGCGTTTCGTCACCAAAAATGTGACTCCTCAGGGGACCGGGCATACAAGAATTGCGGGCCGGATGTGCTGTGGCACCTGCAGAGTCCCACCACCGAATGCTGCAAATTCGGTGGTGGGACTCTGCAGGTGCCACAGCACATCCGGCCCGCAATTCTTGTATGCCCGGTCCCCTGAGGAGTCACATTTTTGGTGACGAAACGCGTCGGGAGGCATGTGGGGCTGTTTATATATGAGGACATAGGTTCAGCTGTGGACCGTCCTTGTAAGGACGGGAGTCAAAGGGGCTTTGTTAGGGTAAGCTTTATTTAAAACCCGACATCCAGCCCTGCCGTGACCCCTCCTGTATGAAAATGCTGACTGAAATCTTGGAGGATCATCTAAATGGGTGAGACCATTCCAATTTTCTCCTTGTGTGTTTGATGTGCCTTATTAATCAGTAAAAAGGCAATAAGCTATACTCTGCTGTTAATGGATATGGGGTTGATATAGACACTGTGTATGTCATTTGTTGGACCACTGTCCCCCCCCCCCCCCTCGGTTACCGTTACTGCATTGAGTAATAGATTGAGCATTATTCCTCACACACATAATTGTTATCCCCTTGTGGCAATTACCCAGGGGCTACCTGATACAGGGTTGAATACGGTACCCTGGCTGCCTATAGGGCAATCTGAACTGTATTTTTTAGATTTCACGCAATTTTACTGAAAGTATTATTAAAAGTTAAGTTTTATATTAATTTCTCACTGGTGCTGGCTCTTGATCTAACTTGTGAGTATTGTCCCCATAGACTCACCAATTGGTGACTCTAATTGCTGAATAATTTTCCTCGCCCACCGGCGGTTAGACGCGCCCCCACCCTGAGCAGCAGTGTGTCAGCTGACTGCAACCAATCACAGGCGCCAGGACGGCTGGTGGGTGGAGAAAGCAGTGCAAATGTCTGCGGGTCAGTATCGTGGTATAAAAATAAATGAATAATCTGATTTACACAAAAATAAATGAATAAATATAATAATTGGCGCAGGGTGCCCCCATATTCTGATACCAGCACAGATAAAGCCCACGGCTACAGGCTGCAGCCCCCAGCTGTCGGGCTTTATCATGGCTGTATATCAAAATAATGCTGGAGTCACACACTTGCACGAGTGTCGCATCGCATCACCCGGCAGCTGCACACTCTCCTGACAGCAGCGGGTCAGCTGCATGTATTTCTATGCAGCTGCACCCTCATGTCCGAAGAATGTGCGGTTACCAGAGGTGATGCGATCCGATACTCGTGAGAGTCATACGGCTTGTGTGAGCGAACTGTAAGTGCTTGCGCGAGTCTTGCATCGCATCACCCGTCAGGGCCTGACGCTCTCCAGACACGAGCATGCAGCCGACCCGCTCCAGTCAGTAGAGTGTGTGCGGCCATGCTGGGTGATGCTATGCGACTCGGACATGTCCTTCACACGTGTGACTCCAGCCTAAGGGTATGGTTCCACTTGGGCATAGCTTCCAATGCGAGAGCATTGGAAGCAATATGATAATGCTAATGACCCTCTGCTGCGAGTGTCAGCCGAGGGTCATGCGACTGTGATCTGATCTTGCAATCATATCCCAGCTATGAAGAAGAGGGAGGGAGCACTTTCTCCATCTCCTCTGCTTACTGTCTCTGCGTACATTGCACTGCAATCGGATGATATGCGAGTGCAGTGCGATGTTTCACACGCACCCATAGACTTGTATGAGAGCGTGTGAGCCGAGAATCGCTACCAAACGTAGTTCCCTGTGATTAATTTCTCAGGTCGATATGGTTTAGCAAATCAATCGCAGATGGACACTGGCCAATAATTTTGCACTGGTGCAAGTGAAATGTTTTATCCGATTGTACTCGTCCGTGCAAAACGCAAGTGGAACTGTATCATAAGAGGAACCGCATGCGGCTTTTTTTTATTATTATTTAAATAAATAATTTTAAAAAACGACGTGCGGTTCCCCCCAATTTTGATACCCAGCCAAGATAAAGCTGAAAGCTGGGGCTGTAGTCTCTGGCTGGGGAGGTCCAGCCTAAAAATATCAGCCTTCAGCCACCCGGAAGTGTCGCAGCCATTAAATGTGACAATCCCGGAGCTTTACCTCGCTCTTCCTGATTGCCCTGGTGCAGTGGAAAAAAGGGTAATAAGGAGTTAACAGCACCCCACAGCAGCCACTAAGTCCTGGATTAGTAATGGTAGCGTCTATGACACCCCATCACTAATCTGTAAGTGAAAGTAAATACACACAGACACTGAGAAAATCCTTTATTAGGAACAAAATACAAAAGCCACCCTCTTTCACCACTTTATTAACCCCAACACACCCTGCAGGTCCAACGTAATCCATATGAGTTCACACGACGATTCCAGCTCTGATTCATTTCTGTCACAGCAAGCGGCCATAGAGCATACGTGCTCGCTGTGCGCTCCAGGGAATGAATGAGCCGCTATGACTGATTGCAGTCAGACGCCATCATACAGGCTGGAGACACGTCTGACTGCAACCAATCGGAGGCCAGGATGGCCGATGGGTGGGGAAAGCAGTGCTGAGTGCATATGGACGAGCACTTAAGGGGCCGCATATTAGTCTCATACATATGCACTGCTTTCCCTGCCCACTGGCAGTCCCCGCGTCTCTGATTGGTTGCAGTCAGACGGCGCCTCCAGTCTGTGTGACAGCATGTCTGACTGCTTGCAATCACAAACGCTGTCTGCATGTCTATATTGGTTTAAAAATAAATAATTTGGCGTAGGGTCCCCCCATATTATGTTACTGTCACGCTAGGTACAGGGAAGTACCAAGGGCACGGCGAAAGGGAAGTGAAATCCTGTGTCTAGGGAGAGGGAAGATGGTGACCCCTGAACAAACCTACTGCTGGTCCCTGGGGTCCCTCACCACCCTAGATAGGTTCTGCACCTATGCGCTGAGCCGGATACCTGACCCTAGGTATCCCTAGTGCTGTGCCCTAAATAGGGAACGAATGGGATGAGCTCTTCGTTAACCCCACTAAAGAATTATAGAAGACGCAAAGGGTTTTCCCCATTAACTACTTATCATTAGATGACTCAGGTAGAAGTTCATCAGAGCTTTCAGCAACGATAGCACAAAGGAGTACAAACCACCTGATTGCAACCTCGGCTTGAAGAAACTGAAAATATCACCCACACAGTCCAAAGGAAGGAAGGGGTATTTAAAGGGAACCTGTCATCAGAAATTTAGCTATAAAGCTAAAAGTTCCCCCCTCTGCAGCTCCTGGGCTGCATTCTAGGAAGCTTCCTATAGTTCTTGTGGCCCCTTTTATACCAAAATAAACACTTTATAAACTTGTACCTTTTCTTATGCAAATTTCGTAAATCTTCCATGGGGGCGGGCTGCCTGGGGTCCGTTGCTGTCCTCCTGCCGATTTACGCCGCCCCCGAACGCTGAATTTCAAAGCTCAGGATGCCGCCCCTGGGTGTCCGTGGTCCCGCGCATGCGCTGTTCCACTGTAGCGGTGCCGTGCACTGTGTGCACGTGTGACCGCTGGTGACGCTTTGCGCGGGCACGAGGTTATGGGCAGCGCTGTGAGTGTTATCAGCAAGTGCCGCTCATAACCTCGTGACCGCACTTTCCCCTATTACTCCAGCGTTATGCGCAAGCGCTCGCTGGCCCGATGACCGGACGTCACCTCCTTCCCAACCTGCTCAGCAGCAGGAAATAGATGGGAGGAGCGGACGGAGCAGGAGAGCATGACACTCACAGCGCCGCCCATAACCTCGTGCCCGCGCAAAGCGTCACCAGCGGTCACACGTGCACACAGTGCACGGCACCGCTACAGTGGAACAGCGCATGTGCGGGACCACGGGCACCCAGGGGCAGCGTCCTGAGCTTTGAAATTCAGCGTTCGGGGGCGGCGTAAATCGGCAGGAGGACAGCAACGGACCCCAGGCAGCCCGCCCCCATGGAAGATTTACGAAATTTGCATAAGAAAAGGTACAAGTTTATAAAGTGTTTATTTTGGTATAAAAGGGGCCACAAGAACTATAGGAAGCTTCCTAGAATGCAGCCCAGGAGCTGCAGAGGGAAGAACTTTTAGCTTTATAGCTAAATTTCTGATGACAGGTTCACTTTAATCAGCAAGGGAATGCTGATAACAGAGTGGAGGTCGAGCTTCTGCTGGGTTCAAAAGAGAGAGAGATGAATCCAGCTGGAAAGTTACCAATGCCAATGAATGCTGACAGCAGGAACAATGGAAAGTCAGGGAGAATTCTGTGCTGCCAGACGCTGTGACCTTCTATGGCCAGAAACTACATGAATGTCCGTCACACGTGACACACCCGTGACACATACCCAGCACAGATAAAGCACATGGCTACAGGCTGCAGCTCCCAGCCTTGTGCTTTTCTTGGCTGTGGATCAAAATAAGAGGGACCACATGTGGCTTTATTTGGGGTCCCTAAGCCTAAAAATAGCAGCCTGCAGAAACACAGGATTGTCGCATCCATTAGATGCAACAATCCTGGAACTTTAGCAGGCTCATCCAGATTGCCCTAGTGCAGTGGCAATTGGGGTAATAAGGGGTTAATGACAGCTCACAGCTGCCACTAAGCACTAGATTAGTAATGGGGAGGGTCTATGAGAACCCCATTACTAATCTGTAAGTGAAAAGAAAAAACACAAACACCGAAAAAATCCTTTATTTGAACTAAAATACAACAATAAGCCTCTTTCACCCCTTTACTAACCCAAAAAACAGCCAGGTCTAACATAATACATAATGCACACGAGGTTCCACAATTATTCAAGCTTTGCTACATTACTGAAGTCACAGCACGCAAGCATAGAACATCACCACCTGCTGTGGTCTTCAGGCAGAAACTGAGCCGCAGCGATGAGCAGTGTCATCATTCTGGTTATTTGCAGTCACAGCTAGAGGTTCCCACGCTCCTCCACCTGTGACCGGTGGTAACCTGACCTCAGTCAACCTTATTAAACTCCGTGACCTCAATGAGGTCACTGAGTTGACAGACCTGCATCTCCTAGCATATTTGGTCCTGAAATGTCTGCACCAGATTTCAGAACAAAATTTGCACCTCTTGGCCTCACGCCTCCTGAGGAAGAAGTTTGAAACGTTCATTGAGGCAGCAGAGACATTTTTATCTATAGATCTGTAATGTAAGTGCCCTTTTGCTTAATATAATCAGTTCCATTATAATATAAATAGATATATGTAACAACTAATGACTACTAAAGCAATCAGCTAGCTGTTCCCTATTTGAATGGCACAGTTTTTGACCAGTCGGTCTGTTATAAATAAACACTGCTAAATAGAGCTACTTTGTAAATGCAATAACCTCATTATCTTTACCCAAATACAGCTCTGGCAAAAATTAACCCCTTCACCCCTGGGCAATTTGCCATTTTTCTGAGGGTTTTTTTTGCTTCCGTTCTTCCAAGAGCTGTAACTTTTTTATTTTTCATTCAATCTTGCCATATAAGAGCTTGTTTTTTACAGGACGAGTTGTATTTTAAAATGAAATCATAAGTTTTACCATATAGTGTACTGAAACACAGCAAAAAAAATTCAAGTGGGGAAAAACTGGAAAAAAAGTGCGATCGCACATTAGTTACATCTTGCTGTCAGATTTTGACAGCGAGATGTAAGGGGTTAATAGGTGCGGGTGGAACTCAATTCCTGGCAGGAACACATGTCAGCTGTTGAAATCAGCTGACATGTGTGTGGATCGCTGAGGACTGTTCACGGCAGGTGGCGGGGATTAACCTCACACGATTCATGATGTACCAAGTACGTCATTTTTCGTGAAGAGGTTAAGAAACCACTGCAAAATTTTTAGTTTTTCTGATTTTTCTCTTTATAGGTATATTTTTGAGTAAAATGTAAACTGTGCTTTTATTCTATAAACTACTAACAACATGTCTCCGAATTTCCAAGCAATAAATTTTGTATTTATTTTTTAAAAAGGAAAAATGGTCAAAATAGCAAAAAAATGCATTGCTTTCAGACCTCAAATAATACAAAGAAAACAAGTTCATAATAATTTAAAAACAACAATACTAATGTTTTAACTCAGGAAGAGTTCAGATATCAATTTTTTGTGGAATAACCATGATTTTTAATAACAGCTTTCATGCATCTTGGCATCCTTTCCACCAGTCTTTTACACTGCTTTTGGGTGACCTTATGCCACTCCTGGTGCAAAAATGTAAGCAGTTTTTCTTTGTTTGATGGCTTGAGACTATCCATCTTCCTCTTGATTACATTCCAGAGGTTTTCAATGGGGTTCAGGTCTGGAGATTGGGCTGGCCATGACAGTGACCTACAAAAGGAATGGCAAATGGAAGCTGGGGTGAAGTGCATGGCAAGAACAGTTCGTAACAGGCTCCTGGAGGCAGAGCCCAAGTCATGTAAATCTAAAAAAAAGCCTTTAATCAATGAGAAGCAAAGGAGAGCCAAACTGAAGTTTGCTAAAGACCAGAAGGATTCGACCATAGAGGACTGGAGTAAGGTAATCTTCTCTGATGAGTCTAATTTTCAGTTTTGCCCAACACCTGGTTGTCTAATGGTTAGACGGAGACCTGGAGAGGCGTACAATCCACAGTGTCTTGCACCCACTGTGAAATTTTGTGGAGGATCAGTGATGATCTGGGGATGCTTTAGCAAGGCTGTCAAATCGTCAGCTGCCGGTGCGAAACAGCTGTGTTTGGTCCATGTCTCTCTCCCCCTCTCCCTAATATGCCTTTTTTACTTGAAGATTAAATTAGACTTTTCTGTAAAAACAACTTTTGAGTGCCTTCTATTCGATTTTTGATCGTTGTATGCTTGATCTTTGAAGTTGCACCGCCAGTCGCAGATCCATACCAAGGAGTGCTGTGTCTGTTCACCATGACAGGTGGAGAAGTATATTGATTACTAGGTGGGAGCTGTGCTCGGTTTCCTCCTAACTTCAGTGACTATCCTGGAAAAACAGTTGCTTCCTTCTGCTCAGGCAATGTTCCTCAACTCTGAGGACTGTTTTTTTCCAGCAGGACAATGTGCCATGCCACACAGCTAGGTCAATCAATGTGTGAATGAAGGACCACCATATCAAAACCCTGTCATGGCCAGCCCAATTTCTAGACCTGAACCTCAAAGAAAACCTTTGAAATGTAATCAAGAGGAAGATGGATAGTCACAAGCCAAATGAAGAAGAACTACTTAAATTTTTGCACCAGGAGTGGCATAAGGTAAACCAAAAGCAGTGTGAAAGACTGGTGGAAAGCAGCCAAGACGCATGAAAGCTGTGATTAAAAATCATGGTTATTTCACAAAATATTGATTTCTGAATCTTCCTGAGTTAAAACATTATTAGTGTTGTTGTTTCTAAATGATTATGAACTTGTTTTCTTTGCATTATTTGAGGTCTGAAAGCAATGCATTTTTTTGTTATTTTGACCATTTCTCATTTTCAGAAAATAAATACAAAATTTATTGCTTGGAATTTCAGGGACATGTTGACAGGAGTTTATAGAATAAAAGATCAATTTACATTTTTCTCAAAAATATACCTATAAAGAGAAAAATCAGAAAACCTGAAAATTTTGCAGTGGTCTCTTAATTTTTGCCAGAGCTGTATATTTATACATATATTTTTAGGCATTTAGTCAGGTTATATATTAATTATTGGATCCTAAATATATTCTAACATTAAACACTTTGGCACTTTGTTCTAATTATATATGAACTATACATGTCCCATCAAGTTTTGTTCGTAACTTTGATTTTTTTAATTCCTGTGATATTTTAATATACTTAATAAACTGATATTTTTTTATTGCTACACTGTACTCTTGTTCTTGTATCATTATATATACTACTGAGTTTCAGGACCGTACGAATTATATGTGGGTAATTGTGCATACTTTATGTGTGCTGGGTATCATAATGTGGGGGACTTTATGCCAATTGTTTTATTTAACTATTTATTTTTACACCAGTGGAGATGCATGCAGCGCCTCTGATTGTTGAAAGCAGCGAGACACGCTGTCACACAGGGTACGGGCACGTCTGATTGCATTTAATCAGAGATGCAGGTACTGCCGGTGGGTGGGGGAAGCAGTGCATATGTATGCGGTTAATGAGCTGCCCCAGAAGTAGTTTGACTGACCCCGCAAGTAGTGTTACCAGCCCTGGAAATAGTGTGACTGGCCCCGTAAGTATTGTGACTGGCCCCGGAAGTAGTGTGACTGGCCCCGGAAGTAGTGTACAGTCGTGCAAAAGACTTGAAAAGTAACGCACCTGCTTTACCCTTTTTTTCTTTATTTTTCTTTTCTTTTTTTTTAATTACCTAAGTTGTCAGACCTGGATCGTTACCCAGAGTTCCCTGAGCGCTCTGGGCCCAGGATTGGGCTCGAGTCCTTTTGAACCCGTGTGGATCCGGACGTTTAGAATCCGGGTGCTCCCATCAGTACTCCTGCTGTCATGGCTCATGCTGTCTTTATATTACGGTACTACAAATGCGGTGCACGGGCAGCATATACGCCAGGAAAATCTCCTGCCAAAATCCGCAGACGTGACTTTAGGCTCAAGTTGAGAAAGGAAAGCTGTCAGGTCCCCCATGCCCTCCAACCCAGCAGCATTCATATGTATATGACAAAATTCCCTGCCTAACCAGCCCTATATAATGTTATTCGCTAAAATTATTGTTTAAAAAAAGTATTTGTAAGCTCCGCTGTTCCTTTGCTAAGTAAGCCTTTGACTAGTCGATGGGGTATTAGTTCCCAAGACTAGTCGTCCCTCTTTCCATTTTATTACACACTTATTGCTTGATATAACATGATTCCCACGAGCCTGCGTCATCGTCAGCTCCTTGTTGGGGTTCTATATATAGCATTTACTTAGGAATTTTTTCTGCATCAGATCTATATGTGGTCTACAGAGAGCCTTAAAGTGTAGCTGTACTTTCAGGTGAATAAGCTCCCATGAATGTACACATGAGGAATAATGCTATTTCTGTCCAGTATACAGCTTGTATTCTGAATTTTTATCAGTTTACCCTGCCATGCTGTAGTTTCACATGGTGTCTTTCTGAGTAGTTTCCCTCCAGCTTTTCTGTCTCGCAATATAGAATCAATCAGTGTAGTTACTATTTAAGCCATTACCACAAATGGGCGTATCTGTATGTCCACATTGAGTACAGTAGATGGCAAGGGCTCCGGAGTCGTGACTGTGCCACCCGCAATAGGAGACGGCTGTTATACACAACCAGGCCCCTACTGTGTCTGCTGAGACCTGACACAGAACTGATCCAAGCACTTTAACGGGGTTGTCCTCTACGCAGACAACCCCTTCTGAATCACCATGTTTTCCCCCCAGTTAAAATGGTATAACATTTTGGGGTTTTCAATATATAGGCCCCTCAGAGGCCATTTAACTCTGAATAGGCCATTAAAGAAATGTAACTTTCTTAAAAAAGGAGAAATTGCTGCTAAACTTTTAACCTTTCTAACATCCTAACAAAACAATGACTTTTGAGGGAGGCGTGTCCTGGCTATGGAGGAGTGAGGACGTGTTTGTCTCAGCTCCTGCCACCGGACTACATTACTGACAATTAAACCAGCCCAAGAGCCTGGAAGAAAAGGATATGCGGCGCAGGAGAAGGGAGAGCTCCCAGGGGCCCAGCAGAGGAGCATCACGGACAGAGGAGAAGGGAATTAGAGGCTTCCTTACCGGGCCGAAGCAGAGGACAGCACTGCAGACATCTCCCAAGATGGAGAGGCAAGGGAAGCCCCAGCAGCAGCAGAGACAGAGGGAGGAAACCACCCGGGCAGTGGAGGAGAGGCAGCTGATAACCCCAGACAGCCAGTATACAAGGTCTCAGGTACAGGGGATCCCTGGAGCAGGGAGCATGGGTACAACCCCCACCATTGCTGATTGAAGACCTGCAGTGGGGAGGCCTCAGGAGGGGGGAAAGGTGCCCTTACCCCTGTCACAGAAGGAGGACAATAATAAATCTCAAGCAGAGGCTGTTAATGCTGCAAATGGGGAACAGGGCCCTGCTAATGGAAATCTCCTATCTTCAGTGAGACACAGCCTGAGTCAAAGTGTGTATGATATGGAAATGCAAGCAGAGTTAGAGCCTGCCACAAGTACAATAAGATCACATGAACCAGGAGTGCTGACAGAACTTAATGAAATCCGGGCACACATCTCTTCTATGCCAACCAGAGAAGATATGGAGACATATATAGCAAGGCTGGAACAGGCATACCGCACAGAGCTGTCGGCCCTGAGGGGGGAGGTGGAAAGAGTGGACACTCAGAACCAAATACAGGCAGCTAAAATACAGAATATAGAAGACACCACTCAGGCACAAGGGGCCATTTTGGATCAACACTCCCGCCAAATACAATATATGGTGGAAGCAATGGACGATGCTGAAAACAGGGGCCGGAGAAACAATTTAAGGGTCCGGGGTTTACCAGAGTCTCTTGAACCTAAGGATCTCCAGAGAGCCCTCCAAGTGATGTTTAATGAGATCCTGGGTGAACCATCAAGCCAACCCCTGGAGCTAGACAGAGTGCATAGAGCGCTTGGCCCTAGACCTACACAGAATGACAGACCTCGAGATGTGATTTGCAGGGTCCACCGTTATGTCCTTAAAGAGGCCATCCTGTTTAAGTTGCGCAGTGGAGTTTCACCAGCATACGAGGGGAGCCAAGTCCAGATTCTGCAGGACTTATCCCGTTTCACTTTACAAAGAAGGAGAGCACTGAAACCTCTCCTGGACATGCTCCGTTCGTATGAGTTTCAATACAGCCGGGGATTTCCTTTCCGCCTGCAGGTCCGACACGCGGGAAGAATGCATGTTCTTAGGAACCCGACTGATATGCCATCGTTTGCTGCAGCCCTGGACATTCCGTTGGTGCCTATAGAGGAATGGCCGGTGTTTTCAATGGGGGTATGGGTTGCTGCCTCAGATGGTGATCGGATGCGTTGCCCTCGAAGAGGAAGACCAGTCTGATGTTTAATTAGTTATTGGTTTATAAACAAAAATTCATTGGGTTGTTTCTCAATAGAATGTACCTCCCAGTTTTGCTATAATTTTTTTGCCAGGGGGATTAAGTCTTTCTGATTATGAGGGGGGGAGTTCCCTCCCGCCTTCCTGGAAGAGGGGGCGGGGGGCACCCCCTTACAGTGTATAGCACAATATTCTCTCTAGACCTTGTGTCCTCACATTATATAGGGCTCTGGCTGACAAACTAAGTTGAATAATTGCTTATTGTTAGTCCGGGGCAGGGGGCTCCTTTGTAGAAAGTTCCCTCCCTGATTGGGATAACACGCCATAAAGGAGTGGCGTAGTCTCACCATCCCTAGGTTAGACAGTTTGGTATTCTCTTATACCTATACAGTTACTTTTAGTCTTTTTAGACCCGACGAGGGTCTTGTTGTGACCTTGCAGGCGGGAGGCACTCTGACCTCCTTGCCTTTGGTTTCTACTGCTTTGTTGGTAGTTTCTTTTGTATTCTCGACCTTCTTACCTCTTCTCTTTTATTTCCTCTTCTCTTTCCCTGCTCTTCCTATCCTACTTGCCTTCACATCTCTCTCTCTCTCCCTAATCCCCGAACCTATCCCTAGAGTCCCCACCGTTCCTCCGCATTGGAATGACGCAGATTAATTGGGGTTCACTAAATGTGAGGGGACTTAATGTCCCGCAAAAACGCTCCCAGATATTTTTTGACATGCACAAAAAAAGAGTCCATATACTATTGATCCAAGAAACACATTTTAAAACGGGCCACCTCCCCATCTTTAGAGACAGATATTACACTAACTGGGTCCACAGTTCCAACCCAGAGTCAAAATCCAAGGGAGTGTCCATAGGCATCCATAAGTCCCTAGTGCACACAGTTCTAGATACACGGGTGGACACGGAGGGAAGATTTATATTCCTGAAAATTAATGTTAACTCATCCATCTTTACCATTGTCAATTGGTATCTACCGAATAGAGATCCGGCGACGACCTGCTCCTCTCTCCTGTCATCACTGGATGAATTCGCAGAAGGGACCGTGATCGTGGGCGGTGATTTAAACTTCACTTTGGACCCTAAGGTAGACACAACGTCGGGACATAACTTTCTCTCAATAAGGAAACTAACGAAGGTTAAACGTTGTATACAGGAACTCAGATTAGTGGATGCATGGAGAACACTACACCCAGTAGACCGTGACTACACATATTTTTCCCCGGCTCACTCTTCGTACAGCCGCATAGACCTATTCCTTGTAAGTCAGAAGGCCTTGACATGGCAGATACAGGCCTCTATAGGCAGTATCTCTTGGTCAGATCATGCCCCCATATTTTTGAGCCTCACTATGCCGGATGGGCCTGGGAGGCCGTGGTCTTGGCGGTTGAATGATAGTCTGCTGAGGGACCAGGGATGCTTGAAAGACCTGCAGAACACAATAGATGAATTCTTGGAGATACACTCAGGAGACACCCTACCCTACCTGTTCAATGGGAGACACTAAAGTGTGTGTTGAGAGGGATTCTGATCAAACATGGGGCTAGGATTAAGAGGGAGAGAGCCCAAACCATTCTGTCTCTACTTCAGAATATTTCAGACCTAGAGAAGATCCATAAGCAGACATTATCCCCGGTGACACTGACAGAGCTAGTTAAAAACAGAGAGGAACTTAAATCCATTCTGGACCGACAATACGAGTGCCACAGGAATAGACTAAAAAGATTTATGTATGAATATGCGGACAAATGTGGCAGACCACTAGCTAGGTTATTACATCCGAGGGGGGACCCCAGTCACATCCCTACGATCAAAAAAATCGGACGGCCTTTTGACTCAGAACCAAATCCACATAACGGAGCAGTTTCAAAAATATTATAGTGACCTTTACAACATAAGGGGCAAATTTGGGGATATGCCACAAGAAGCTTTGGAGACTAAAATAAATGATTACATACTTAAAACAGCCCTGCCAACTATACCCAATACTGAGGTTGAAAACCTAGAAGCAGACTTTACAGAGACAGAAGTGGCATCTATTATCAGGGATTCTCCCTCAGGCAAAAGCCCAGGTCCGGACGGGTTTACCCCCAAGTTCTATAAAATTTTTCAGACTCAGTTATCCCCGTTCATGACCAAAGTATTTAACTCCATATCTGAAAACTCCCAGTGGGTAGCGCAGTCTCTTGAAGCACACATATGTGTTATCCCCAAACCGGGAAAGGACCACTTGCTGGTTACAAATTACAGACCCATCTCACTGATTAATTTAGATTTGAAATTTTTCTCTAAAGCACTTGCCAACAGACTTGCCCTGTCCCTGCCTGGGATAATACATACGGACCAGGTGGGATTTGTAAAAGGCCGGGAGGCACGGGACAACACCAACAAATTGTTCCTCCTGATGGCTCGGTCGAGGGCTCAGTCTCTCCCCATGTGTTTACTTTCAGTGGACGCGGAGAAGGCCTTCGACCGGGTCAGTTGGAGCTTTATGATGGCAGCCTTGAGACAGGTGGGTTTGGGTCAGAAATTTTTGGATAGAATTGCGTCCCTGTATACGAGACCCTCAGCAAAAGTGAGGACAAATGGGTTTCTATCATCATCCTTTCTGGTCCACAATGGAACGACACAGGGATGTCCACTGTCGCCCCTCTTATACGTCATAGTCATGGAGCACCTTGTGGTCGCCCTGAGAAACAACACAAGCATCCACGGGATAGAGGCGGGTGGGGAGAACCGTAAGCTGGCTCTATTCGCGGATGACCTTCTCATGTTCATTTCCCAACCACAGATATCCTTCCCGTCCTTGCTCAAGGAGTTCGAAGAGTTTGGCAACTTAAGCAACTTCAAAGTAAATTTTTCCAAATCAGAGGCCATGAACGTGACTTTATCGGCAGAAGACCTTGCGAGAGTATCACAAAACTTCCCTTTTAAGTGGCAACCGTCAGTTTTAAAATATCTGGGAGTTATGGTACCTAGGGATCCAGCAAAAATTGTACATCACAATTTTTTCCCCTTATTAGAAAGGACAATCAGGGACTTAAAGAAATATGACAAAAAGAGATTGACGTGGTTTGGGCGTATAAACGCGATAAAAATGGATGTGTTACCGAGGTTCCTGTTCCTGTTTCGGACAATACCCATACAGCTACCACTAAGTTACTTCTCCAGGATCCGGACAGCCTTGTCTGGGTTTGTCTGGGGGAACAGGAGACCCCGAACAGGAATTAAAACTCTGACCAGACACAAAAGTGACGGGGGGGC
The DNA here is from genome assembly GCF_048569485.1 of Anomaloglossus baeobatrachus. Lineage (NCBI taxonomy): Eukaryota > Metazoa > Chordata > Amphibia > Anura > Aromobatidae > Anomaloglossus > Anomaloglossus baeobatrachus. The sequence goes on along the minus strand of NC_134356.1, from coordinate 267,219,219 downwards.
GGGGCTCCCAAATTTTCAGTTATATTACAAGGCAGCTATCCTAACGAGATTACTGGACTGGCATTTTCATGGTAATTCGAAACAATTGGTGGTGATTGAACAGGATGTGCTGGGAACTCCCTTACATTTACTTCCATGGTTAGAGAAAGAAAGTAGGATCCAGATAGCGAAAGGAATGGAGTTCACGCGGACAGCGGTGGGGATGTGGGATGGAGAGATAAAAAAGGGATCTCTCTCTCTCAGGAGCAGGGCCCACTTACCCCCGTATTCGGTAATAAGAAGTTCCCCCCAGGACTCCACTCCCATAGATTCGGGGGATTTACTCGGGCGGATGATACTCGTTTTTGTCACGTGCTCCAGGGACACACCCTACCAACTTATACTTCCATGCAGGCCACAGGGAGAGAGATTTCCTGGATGGAATATATGCAGTTGAAATCTTTCCTCTCGTACCAGGACAGGGAGAGAAGGATGAGGACACCCCCTACTCCTTTTGAGAAAATATTTTTACAGGGGTCATCACCTTGACATGGCATCTCACTCATTTATAAAATGCTGAACCAGAGAAATAGGGTGGATAAACCTCACTTTGTCTGTAGGTGGGGAGAGGAACTGGGAGAGGATATTCCAGAGGACGATTGGAGCAGAGCGTACCTGTGGACCCACAAGCTTTCCTTGGCGTGCGCCGCTCAAGAGAAAAGTTATAAAATTCTCACAAGGTGGTACCATTACCCGACTAAATTACATGCTATATTTCCCTCTGTGTCTGATGTGTGCTGGAGGTGTGGCACAGACACAGGTACAATGCTACACATATGGTGGAGCTGTACTAAGCTTCACCCCTTTTGGGACTCAGTGTTCTACCTGTACAAAAAGATGAGCGGAGGTGAAATAGAAAAATCCCCCCAGGTTGCTCTTCTTTCTATGCTCCCAGGAGCTATTAAAACACAAAAAGGGACATGTTGCGATTTTGCCTGGCGGCTGCCCGTATGATTATCCCACGATTTTGGAAACAGACTAGATGCCCTACGGTGCTGGATTGGTTGGAGGAGATGACAAACCTCCAGAGAATGGAGGAGCTGACAGCAGAACTAAATGGGAACACAGAAAAATTTACTACAGTTTGGAGACCATGGATTATGTTCATGGAGTCCCCAGAGTTTGTGGAGAGTTTGGCGAGCTTTTTGAACTGAGAAACGGTGGGGAGTCTCATTCCTTCCCCCCCCCCCTTTTTTCTTTTCTTTTCTTGCTTTCCCCCCTCCCCCCCCTTCTCTCTAATTTCCTCTTCTTTATGCTTGTATCTTTCCTCTTCTTTCTTTCTTTTCTGAACATTAATCTGCATTTTTCTAGTTTCATTTTTTATATGAAAAGATTTATCAATAATTCATAAGACAATAGACACACAAGGAGAATGAGTATATTAGGATACGGGAAGTCAAAAGAAGTGGGAATTCTGACCTATAATTTATAAGTGGTTGTATGGTAATAGCACAAAGATAATTTGAAGAATTCCAAGAAATTTAGTAATGTAACAATTTCTGGATGTTATCCCATTGAGAAAATGATGTTTATGTATTGTAATTGCACAAATGATATGTTTGTATGTTGACAACAGTTTCATCAATAAAACAGATTTGAAATAAAAAATGACTTTTGAAAAATGAGACAGATGTGAAGTAGACATCTGGGAAACGTTATTTGTTGATTATTTTATACAACATGACTAATTCGTTTATGGATATAAAAATTGAAAGTTTGAAGATTGCTGAATTTTCACCACAATTCTGATATTTGAACAAATAAGCGCAAAAATGTTGACTTAAAATTACCACTATCATAAAATACAATGTGTCACGAAAAAGCATTCTCAGAATCATCGGGATTCATTGAAGCGTTCCAGAGTTATTACATCATAAAGTGACACTGGTCAGATTTAAAAAATTTGGCCTGGTCATTAAGGTAAAAATTTGCTCCATCACTAAGGGATTAAAAACTACAACACTCAAAGACTTCAAAACTGCTGTCAGGAAAGTTTTTTTTAACTCTTCAGGTGCTAGACAGAAATTAATGCAAAGTGAGCTAAAAAGTTTTTTTAAAACAGTTTTTACTCTAAAATTTCTCTTTATCCCCAATTGTTTCACTTTTACAAGGGATAGCATGACAAAATGGACCCCACAAATTGCTTCTGAGGGTGCTGATACCCCACAACATGTGGCCAGAAACTTCCGTTTGGACAAATGGGAGGGATCGGAAGGGAAGGAGAGCCAATTGAATTTTTGAACACATATTTGACTGAAATAGATTTTGGGAACCATGTTGCATTTGCAGTGCCCCTATGGTGCCTAAATAGCAGAAACCCCCACAAGTGACCCCATTTTGCAAACTACACCCTTCATGGACAAGTACTACACAGCATTTGATAACATTAGGTCAACATTTATTTTCATTTATTTCCCAAAAATGTTGCTTTAGTTCCAAATTGGTCATTTTTGCAAGAGTTAACATGAAAAAGTGGACTCCATAATTTGTTACGCACTTTCTTCTGAATGTGACGATGCCCCTCATTTAGTTAACAACTAAGCGGGGGAGGTGACTGAGGCTTACCCCATATAAAAAAAAAAATCTCTAATGTGTCTGTGTGTGCATGTATCATGTGTATAGCTATGTATGTCAGTGTATATGACTGTATACATATTTATGTCTGTTTCTATGTATGCTTGTGAATGTTTTTAATTATGTATGTGTACGTATGCCTGTATATGTTTGTGTATGTGCATGTCTGTGTGTGCATGGGATCCACTGAGACTCTTTCGTCTGAGGCCCATGAGACTTGCAGCTGGCCCTGCCTACATGTCACTCCATTTGACAAACTAAACCCCAAAATGAATTCATCTATTGGTGTGGTGAGATTTTTTAACCCACAAACGACATAGAATTTTATTACCTTGGGCAGTGAAAATGAAAACCGAGTTTTTCCACTGAAATCTTATTTTAGCCTCAAAGTTTTAATTTACACAAAGGTTAATGGGAGAAAATGGACAGGACAATTTGTTAAGGAGGCTTTACACGCTACGATATCGCTAGCGATATCGATAGGGAGCGTACCCGCCCTCGTCGTTTCTGCATCACGGGCAAATCGCTGCCCGTGGCACACAATATTGCTAACACCCGTCACACATACTTAACTTCCTAGCGACGTCGCTGTGGGCAGCAAACCACCCCTTTGTTAAGGGGGAGGTTCGTGCGCCGTCACAGCGACGACACACAGCGACCTACCAATGGAAGCGGAGGGGGGAGACCAGCCGCATTAACGACACGCCCATCTCGTTGCCGGAGGACGCAGGTAAGCTGTTGTTAGTTGTTCCCGGGGTGTCACACGTAGCGATGTGTGCTGCCTCAGGAACGACAAACAACCTACGTCCACAACGACCAACGATATTTTGAAAATGAATGACGTGTCAACGATCAACAATTAGGTAAGTATTTTTGATCGTTAACACTCGCTCGGAGCTGTTACACCCAACGATGTAGCTAACGAGGCCGGATGTGCGTTACGAATTCCGTGACCCTGACGACATATCGTTAGATATGTCGTTGCATGTAAAGCCCCCTTTATGCAATTTTTACCGAATGTGCAAGTACTGATTGAGCATACAATGGGCATCAGATGAGGAGCGTTACTTGGTTTTTAGAACGCAGATTCCATTTGAATAGATTGTGGTCTCCATTAGCCAAGCCCCAAAGGTGCCAGATCAGTAGAAACCCCACAAGTGACCCCATATTGGAAACGTATCTGCATAAGGATTTTATCTAGAGATGTAGTGAGTATTTTGAACCAAGTGCTTCACAGACGTGTAACATTAAGACGTGGAAAAGTAACATTTTATTGGTAAAAATATAATTTTTTTATTAGCTGCAGATTTGTCAGTTATAGAAGGATTAAAAGGTGAAACTGGATCCCACAATTTATTGTGCTATTTCTCCCGAAGGTGGTGATGCCCTATATGTCATTAGAAACTACTATTTGGCCACAAACAGGGCTGAGAAGGTAGGAGCGCTATTTGGCTTTTGGAGCACAGATTTTGCTAGAATAGTTTGCAAGCAATACTTGCAGAGACTTTAAGGTGCCAGAACAGCACAAACACCCCAAAAGTGACCCCAATGTAGAAATTGCACCTCTGAATTAATTTATCTATGGCAGCAATTAGTATTTTCTAGCATCCATGTCACACTCATTTTCTGGAGAATTACAAATATGCCACTTTAGTGCTCATACATTGCGCCCCCATATATCAGAGCATCCCCAAACATTGTGCCCAGCTTCTGCTTCTGGAGACACTCACTCTGAAAATTGTTAAGTGCTCTCTCCCCACTACAATAATGCCACACATGGTCGCTTACTGCGGTTTAGGCACAGTGGGGTTCAGAAGGAGGGGGCATTTGGATTTAAGAGCACGGACATCACTGCAGTTATTTGGGGGGTGGGAGCCGTCGCTTTTCCAGAGTCTTTGTTCTAGTAGTAATGTGAGACCCCCTTATATTTCCAGTGACAGATGATGGACCTGAGTAGGGGCTGGTTTGTGCATGATAAGACACCAAAGGGATGAACAGGTTGTCCAGAGTTTTTATCTGTTTGAGGGTTTTTAACAATAAAGTATACAAGTGGAACCAATAATCATCAAAAGTCAAGTTGACAGACAATAGAAAATGTCACCGCTTAGAAAATCCATGTTATAAGCAACAAAGTGACTAAAACATAACTTTTAATAGAAAAGATTAAAATGTTCACAAATGTGGCTGAGAGTATTACACCAACACTATATAGGATACTAAAAGTTGCACAGTTCAAATTTGCTCACCAAAGAAGCCTCAATCAGAGGGGAGCATATAGTCAGAGGTGTCAATCTCTTCTTTACTAGCATCATAGATGAATAAACCCGGGCAACCGCTAGGTGTACACAAAAAATACAACAGTTATATTTTAGTCACTTTGCTGTTTAAGGATACAAGTGGTATAAAGATCAAAAGAAGCAATACTTGCCTCCCGTGGTTCCCCACCCTTCCGCCCTTCTGTTGCTGTTCTGGCGCTCACTGGGTCCACAGTGGCCTGCTACCTGGTACATCTCAAAACACGGGGAATACTGTTCTGCCAACCATTTGCAGAGGCTGCTCACTGCTGAGGCTAGTTATTGGCTGAGTTACCACTTTTTGGCATTTCCAGTATGTTGTGATAGGAATAGGTCGTAGAGATGAGCTGGGATGTAACAAGTGTTGGAATGGGAAATATAAGGGATTAGTGAAGATGTTGTTTCCTTTTTCAACTTTTTTTACTCAGTCTGAACCCTTTTGAAATGTAAATTGTTATGTCCTGGACAACCCCTTTAAGGGGTAAAAATCTCACTGTTACTGAATTATAAAATGCCTGCTGGTCTTATGTATGATATATTTTTCTTCTCACTTAGGGATCTGCAAGTCAACCTTGTTCGTTCCCATTCAGCAGGTAATGGTTTAAACTTTCTTTTTCTAAAATTGGCACTGGACTGTACTGTAAGGTAACTTTATGATTTTTGATTTATTAACAGGTGTTGGAAAGCCCTTAAGTCCTGACCGTACTCGTATGCTTTTGGCTTTGAGGATCAATGTCTTAGCAAAAGGATATAGTGGTATTTCTCTAGAGACACTTCAACAAGTGATTGAAGCATTTAATGGTAAGCTTATAGCCTAGAAACTAATGTCATTTTGAAAGTGACAGAAGGGGTTCACAGTGACAGCTCCAACTTCAGTTGGTTTTTTCTCATTAGTTTTTCTCTTTATTTTTAATTATATTCGATCCCAAGCTTCTGCTAATAAGTTAGTAATTAATTGCATCCAGAAAAGCTATCACCTATCCAGCATAATGGCTCTGTCACACGTCTGTGTAATTTGGTCCAATATCCAACCACAATGCATGGACTGGCCACATGTCTCCCGACCCGAGTGTGACAACTTCATAGATATATATAAAGCAGCCGTGGCTAGTCTGTGCCTTGTGTTCTGACATGGAATTGAATTGCACGGACGTATGAAAGATCCCATACTGGGGTGTATACATTTCACATGTAATTTTACTGATGTGCACATCCAATATAGTCCACGTAAGAGCTAGCACTCATTTTCCATAAAAAATATAAATACTTTATTGGATCATGTTAAAAACATAAAGGGGAGAACAACAGTATATAAAAACATATAGTGGCAAGAAAGCATGCACATTTCTTCCAGGTAACACGTTTCTGAACTATACAGTCCTTAGTTGAGCCTGAACAATCCCATCCTGTCAGAGAAGATATACTGTACATGTGACGCCCTGGCAGGGCCAGGTGGTCATAGGCCCCCGCACTACACCATCCCTCCAGGGTTACACCAGCCGATCTGAAACCCTAGTCACCCCCCCTTAGGGCAAGTCAGACACACCAGTGGGCGAGACCATGCAGTTAGGAAACGCCCACCTAGGGGTCTAGACAGCCCGGGGCGGGAAATAAAGCAGATCAGTTGAGATCAAGTCTAGCAGTTGATGTGTGTAGGTCAAGTTGAGAGGAGGGAAGGCTGGAGCTAGGTGTAGCTCCAGCGGAGGCGAAGTTCAAGTTGACCGGTGCCAGGGTCGGAGCCCTGGTACCTTGGCTAGGTGGCAGACAGTGGTCCCCGTCAGCAATTAACCAATTGAGGGCAGGATTTTAGGTCCTGTCCCAACCAAAGTCCCGAAAGCAGACAACCACCCACAGAGAGGGATAGGGCAACCGCCAGGGCCCATAGATCCCACGGGTCAGCGTCAGCGGGCACAGCTCCTCAGGTACACAAAAAAGACGGAAGCAGACTCCCGTGTTCCAGACCGGGAAGTCTACACAAACCACAAACAGTGCAGAGGAGCAGAGGAACAGACGGCGACCACCAACTCGGGTGGGGGACCCGAATACAACCGGCCGCGGCGGCCGTCCACCAGCACCTTGGTTTACCAAAAGAACTTGTGTGATTCATTTCAGAGTGAGTAACCAAACATACCCCCTGGTACGTCCGGGCGTGCAAGCCTCTGCCATCGCCAAATCCTGCACAGACATTGGGCCCCGGGGCAACCATCCCTACCCACGAAGGGGTTAACATCTAGCTGCCACTACATCTCCCCTGGGCGCCCCACAACGGCAGCGGTGGTGTCCCACCTCACTGCACACCGTGGGTGGCGTCACGAACCGTGTACGGCTAAGCCCGTATAACTACGTCCCCCTTTTTCATTTGGCTTGTATGCGTGACCCCCGGGTCCGGAGGATCCCTCGAGCCGCACAGCAGGTCCGGATCCGAGCAGCCCGGCTGCTACAGGCGTGGGGACGGCACATACATTCATTGCTTAAAGAGGACCTGACAGCTGACACACGCTGCCCAATACATGAGCAGCATGTATCAGGCACTGACTGTATGAACTCTGGCAGGTATATACATACTTTTATTAGCTGCTGGGGGCCGAGCCGCTCTGTAGACTAGTCATACAGGCAGGTCCCTGGCTGTTTCTCCCCACCCTCTGCGTTTGATTGACGGGTCTCTGCCTAAACTCTCAGGTAACCTCAGTCATCCGAACTCATCTGACCTTTTGAGCCAAAGTGTTAATAAACCTGTATGGGGAAGAAGTTGGAAAAGACCTTTACTTAAACGAGTGGTCCAAAATGCAAATTAATTTTGATCCCAAACTCCTATTGTGACACCCCTGGACTATCAGGTTGTCACAAGGTACTGCACGCTCTTTCTCTTTAGTGCAATATTCAAATCCCTCACGGTTCTGGGTCCCAATCTTACAGTGCTGCCTCCAACAGGAAATCAAATCCTAGATACACCCTGCACCACACCCACCATGCACACCAGTGGGCGGCTTGAGCAAAATAGGGTCACCCACCTAGGGGTCAGGAGAGCAGGTGAGGAGTGTAGAGCAGTAGTAAAAGAGCAGTAGTAAAACAGCGGTAGTGAAGAGGAGTAGTGAAGTGGAGGAGGCTGGGCGGAGTGGCTCCCAGGAGAAGCTGACTAGGTTGCAGATGGTGGTCTGGACCTAGAGGAGTCGGACCCCCGGTCGCAGGGGATTGAGGCAAGGTGCCTGGACCTGTTAAAGAGAACGGTCAGCAGCCTGGTCCTATCACCGGTCCGGGACGAAGGCACAGCGGGGTACACGGACCCTAGGTCGGGTAGAAGCTTCAGGCAACCCGGCAATTAACCTACTGGGCCACTACGGTGAATTTAAACTTTGTGCCAGGAGGCAGGTCACGGATCACCAGGCAGCACTGCAGGGGACGGGACCCGGGACGAGCTCCCCTTTGAGAGGCAGTGGCACCCAGAGACTTGGTTTATCCGGTTGTCAGCGTCTGCTTATTGGCTGAGTGAGTACCTGAGTGATTTCCCCTTCACATCACCCAGGAGCATCATCCAGAGTCCCGGGGCCTACCCCTACCCGTAGAGGGCAACAACACCTTGCTGCCCCACTTCATCACTCCGGGTACTCCCAACGGCAGCAGCGGTACTCGCAGTTACCTCACACCACAGGTGGCATCACAAACTATAACTTCCCTGTAAATATCCCCCTTTTACTTTAGGGTGTGGCCCCTAAGCCGCCGCCGGGTCCAGAGACGCTCGAGCCACGAACGGACACTATCCCTGGATCCAAGCGGTTCGATCCGCTGCTGGGGCGACACACTATCAATTTAATGCCATAATCTAAACTATTTTCTAATATACTTGAATTAAATATTCCCTATACTTCCTTAACTGACATCACTGGTGGGGGCGGGGCTGGTCTCTGTACGCCAGATATTCTGACAATGCGCACTGACAATACACTCTCTCGTTAATGCTGATCTGAACCGGCGGAAGAGCGCATTGTCATTGTTCACATTGTACTAGGTCTAGCCCACCCCCTAAAACAAATGTAACAGATGATGCTTCATTTCAGGGAGAGGGCAGGAGCTGCGGCAGTGACCACAGCCTCTGCCCCTGATGACCCTTTGTTTGAGTATCCCAGCATGCACCAGGTGTTCTCAAATGGAGAGTCATCAACAAGAAATTGGGAAGAAAAAGAAAAGCAGATAGTGTGGTTGGGGAAGGAGAAGGACTTTTTAATTTAAGTATATTAGAAAATAGTTTAGCTGCCTTATGGCATTAAATAGATAGGGATTTAGGATGAAAATTAATTTTTGTTTTAGACCATCCCTTTATGAGTCAGGCATTTTGGATTCAACTGTTAAATATCTCCCACCCTGTGGGCGTAAAAAAAAGGGTCTGATTTCTGTGACCCCTGCCTGGAGCCATGCACTCAGGATCGGAGAAACAGGTTGTGATGGTGGGATATGGGGGGAGGTGTATCTTGCTGTATAGATTTCTATTTCAAGCTTGGTTCACTGTCTTATTTAGGGTAAGTTCACACAGTGCATTTTTCGCGGCGTTTTTGCGCAGTTTTCGGGTGCGTTTTTGCTCAGAAAACTGCATGACTTTGCTTCCCCAGCAAAGTCTATGAGTTTTCATTTTTGCTGTCTGCACACAGCGTTTTTTTTCAGCTGCGTTTTTGTGGTGCCACAAAAACGCAGCATGTCAATTATTCCCGCATTTTTCACTGCGCTTTTCATCCATTGAGTGCAATGGGATGTTGAAAGACGCAATGAGAAACGCAAATAGGTGCGTTTTGGTGCGTTTTAGTGCGTTTCTAAGACCAAAAACGCAGCTATAAACGCAGGAGGTGGGTAGTAAAGTGACATGTACAGGAAAAGGATTCCTTCTGTCAGTAAACACAGAAGCGTGAATCCTCCCGGTACCGTCACCGCTGCGTCCACCTCCCGTCCTGTGCATGTATGCTGCCGTGCGGCGTCATGTACGGGCAGAAGGTGGAAGCGGCTGCGAAATCAAAAGTGAACAGTAGAAAAAAAAATAAGTCATACTCACCTGTCAGCAGGGTCCCGGTGCCAAGCCCGCTCCCAGATCCTCCTCCCGGTACCGCCGCTCTGGGTGTGTGCAGTCTCCCCAGGTACGTATGCCTGCAGGATGCAGGACCTGGCGATGGATCACCTGATGCAGTCACCTGACGCGTCAGCTGATCGTAAGTCTCAGGCTGACGCCAGCGGCCGGCCGGCTTCACCTATCAGTGGATGCGCCAGGAGACTTCATCCCTGATTACCGGCAGCTGCTGCAGCGATCGGACGGGATCAGACTCCGCTGCAGGAGCTGCCGGTAATCAGCACATAAGTATTTTTTTTTTTTTCACCGATGCATCTGCTGATTGTATAAACGGCTTTTATACAATCAGCTGATGTGTGATGTGATTCAGGCACTTGATCCTGACACATCATCTGATCGCTTTGCCTTCCAGCAAACCGATCAGATGATATTGGATCCAGATTGGACGGCGCGGTTCCCTTGACCCAGGATTACTGCGGAGGGGGGTTCTTTATTTCAATAAAGATGGAGTCACTAATTGTGTTGTGTTTTATTTCTAATAAAAATATTTTTCTGTGTGTTGTGGTTTTTTTATCTTTACTAGAAATTCATGGTGGCCATGTCTAATATTGGCGTGACACCATGAATTTCGGGCTTAGGGACAGCTGATAATATACAGCTAGCCCTAACCCCATTACCCAGTGAGCCACCCGGCATCAGGGCAGATGGAAGAGTTGGATACAGCGCCAGAAGATGGCGCTTCTATGAAAGCGCCATTTTCTGGGGTGGCTGCGGACTGCAATTCGCAGCGGGGGTGCCCAGAAAGCATGGGCACCCTGCACTGTGGATTCCAATCCCCAGCTGCCTAGTTGTACCCGGCTGGACACAAAAATTAGGCGAAGCTCATGTCATTTTTTTTTAAATTATTTCATGAAATTCAAGAAATAATTAAAAAAAAGGGCTTCTCTATATTTTTGGTTCCCAGCCGGGTACAAATAGGCAGCTGGGGGTTGGGGACAGCCCGTACCTGCCTGCTGTACCCGGCTAGCATACAAAAATATGGCGAAGCCCACGTCATTTTTTTTGTTTGGGGGGGACAAAGAAATCCTGCATACAGTCCTGGAAGGAGGATGCTGAGCCTTGTAGTTCGACAGCTGCTGTCTGCTCTCCTGCATACACTATTGGATGGAGGATGTTGAGCCTTGTAGTTCGACAGCTGCTGTCTGCTCTCCTGCATACACTATTGGATGGAGTATGCTGAGCCTTGTAGTTCTCCAGCTGTCTGCTCTCCTGCATACACTAGTGGAGAATGAAGAACATATTGAAGAAGGAAATGACATCAGACCTTTTCTTTTTGTTCACTGATAAAAAAACGCATAAAGACGCAGTGAGCAAAAACGCAGCAAAACGCAGCAATAAACGCACCAAATCGTGGCAAAACGCGTGCGTTTTTTGCCGCATTTCTTTGACGCGGGTGCGTTTTTGTGCAGTTTTTGCTGCAAAAAACGCACAAAAACGCAGCGTCAAAAAAACGCAGTGTGTGAACCTAGCCTTAAGGTCCAGTCACGCTAAGCAACTTACCAGCGATCCCAACAACGATAGGGATCGCTGGTAAGTTGCTAGGAGGTTGCTGGTGAGATGTCACACTGCGACGCTCCAGCGATCCCACCAGCAACCTGACCTGGCAGGGATCGCTGGAGCGTGGCTACACGAGTTGCTGGTGAGCTCACCAGCAACCAGTGACCAGCCCCCAGCGCCGCGTGGAAGATGCTGCGCTGTTAAGGTAAATATCGGGTAACCAACCCGATATTTACCTTGGTTACCAGCGCACGCAGCTACACGTGCAGAGAGCAGGGAGCAGCGCACACTGAGCGCTGGCTCCCTGCTCTCCTAGTTACAGCACACATCGGGTTAATTACCCGATGTGTGCTGCAGCTAAATGTGCACAGAGCAGGGAGCAGCGCACAATGCTTAGCGCTGGCTCCCTGCTCTCCTAAGCTACAGCACACATCGGGTTAATTAACCCGATGTGTCCTGCAGCTACATGTGCACAGAGCAGGAGCCGGCACTGACAGTGAGAGCGGCGGAGGCTGGTAACAAAGGTAAATATCGGGTAACCAAGGACAGGGCTTCTTGGTTACCCGATGTTTACATTGGTTACCAGTGTTCGCAGAAGCCGGCTCCTGCACATTTAGTTGTTGCTGTCTCGCTGTCACACACAGCGATCTGTGCTTCACAGCGGGACAGCAACAACTAAAAAATGGCCCAGGACATTCAGCAACAACCAACGACCTCACAGCAGGGGCCAGGTTGTTGCTGGATGTCACACACAGCAACATCGCTAGCAAGATCGCTGCTACGTCACAAAAGTTGTTCGTTAGCAGCGATGTTGCTAGCGATGTTGCTTAGTGTGACGGGGCCTTTATACTGCTTCTGTGTACATTTCTATTGTTTGTAAGTAATCACCCCCTGTAGTGCAAGGTTATAGCCTCTTGAGGCGCCTTCATCCCTGGGTGTGGGAGGAGGTGGGCCACCTACTGTAAACTCTCTGCTTACCTGGGAGATTCAGTCAGTCTGTTCAGAATGGGAAGTGAGAAGGATTGAACCTCTGGGAGAAGCTGAGACTTCTCAGAGAGAGACCTGGATATTTATCGGTTACCGGACTATATTTGTGTTACTGGACTAATTTTACCTTCTGTTTTGTGGATTATTTGATGGACATTCTGGAATGCTTGAAATAAATGCTCTTTGGATTGTACAGCCATCTCTCGCTCTGTTGACTGTGTGATATGGGAGAAGAACCCCATGACACAGGAGAATAGAGGCAACTGTTCACAAAGCAGGAACCCATACCCCGCAACCCTTTAACCCCTATACAGAGATTTGGAATTACACAGGGTCCAGGTGATTGCTGCCCACGGAAGACTGCAGGCCTGAGAAGAGCAGTAACCAGCCAGAGTCAAATCCAGTAGGTCGAACAGGGACAAAAATCATCAGGCGGGAGAGTGGTCAGATAACAAGCTAAGGGTCAAAACCGGAGCTAGCAGCGAAGTACAGGAACAGCAGGAAGAAGAGTGGTCAGGTAGTCAAGCTAAGGTCAATACACGGAAATAGAAACAAACAGCAGGAACCAGAGTCTAGCAGGGAATTACAGGACTATATCTGGCACCTGCTAGCAGAAGGGAGAAAGCATAAGAGGGGTGTGGTGCCTTCCCTTGGCTCCAGCTGAAAGGTAGCTACTCCAACCTGAAGGCACACACCACCACAGTCAACCAGTGGTACTGCAGGTCCTAGTGAAACCCAGCCTAATAGATGAGCGGCGCCTGTGCCCAGCAGATCCACTGACTGCTCCCTCGTCCCTACCGCCACCCACAGTGGTGACACGGCGGCGACCGGTGATTGAAGCAGAAGTCGACTCCGGTGGAGACGTGACAATTTCATACTTTATTATTAAAATCTTGAGCAAAAGCTGTTTTTTTTTTGTTAGAATCTGTTAATTTTTGTTGTTTTTTTATATTTTTTTCTTTTGTATTTAGATTATTTATGCCCACCTGCCACCTGATTGTAAGTGTAATTAAATAATGAACGTGTATCTTCTGTTGCATGATGGGATTTTTCAGGCTCAGAATAAGGACCACATAGGTCAGAAACGTGTTGCCTGGGAAAGTGTGTGTTCTTTCATGCCATAATATTTATTTTATATACTGTAGCTCTCAGCCATGTACTGTATGTTTTAATATGACCCAATAAAGCATTTATTTTTTTTATGGAAGACAGCGAGTGCTGGCTCTTATGTGAATCCTTTATACTGCTATTTTCTCTTGATCACAATTTGTTTTTAGCGCAGTTCTTTTGAACTTTGTTAAAGCAGCTTTCTATTTTATCTTTCTAGCATGCTGCTTACCATATATCCCTGAGAAAGGCACGGTTGGAGCCAGTGGAGATCTTGCCCCTCTTTCTCACCTTGCTTTGGGGTTAATTGGAGAAGGAAAGATGTGGTCACCAAAAAGTGGCTGGGCTGATGCTAAATATGTAAGACATGATCATGACACACAGTTATCTTGGGCCTGATTTACTCACATGATTCTAATCAATCTAATATAATCTGTATAACAGAGGCGTATTTGGATATTTATTTGTTTCTATTGGGTGTGAGATGTAAAAATTTGATAATTTGTTATACCGTGTCATTTTAGAAATTGTTAATATTGCATTAAACAATATACGGTAACTACTTATTTTATAAAATTGCTATTTTTTTGTATTCAGGTCCTTGAGGCTCATGGATTAAAACCAGTATCTTTGAAACCAAAAGAGGTATATTCATTTTATATATTAAATACGAGTATGATAGTCATTTAGAAAAGCTCCATAGATACCACTATTAACTCCAGTTTTTACATATTTATATATTATGTTGCTGCCTGCTTATGATTGGTCAGCATCATACAAGAGGCAAAAGTACACACCCCAAGTTTCTGAAATGTAAATAGCAAAATCTAAAAAATAAAGAAAAATTAACTTTCAATATTGTCAAAAAATATAATTGTCCAAACTAATAAAATATCAACATATTTTTCCCATGCTGTGAGCACTGAAAACAGAAAAAAAAAAAATCTAAACTGAAGTATCTCTGTTTTTTGGACACTTCACCTTCAAAAAAAAATATCAGAATAAAAAGAGATTATAAAGTTGTATTAACCCCAAAATCTTATCAATAAAAATTACAGCTTGTCTTGCAAAAAACAATATGCCCCTTCATGTCAAACAATAGCTTTTAATGGCCTTTGACTACCACAGTAAAAAATATATATACTACAAGGTATGTTTTTATTTCTTTTCAAACAGTTCCCCACTGTGGGTAGGCCACACTTTTTTTGTACAGTGACAGATATGCTGATGCCAGCTCAGCTTATGCCAAATATAACACCATTTTCCCTCACTGGGGAAATGGACGGCCGATGGCCATGTCAGAGCATACTCCCAGCTTGTCCTGCCACTCTTGAAAAACAAGATATGAATTGAGCCTACTTGTATTATGTGCTAGAAGACCAGAGAGCAAGAAGAAGGTGTTGTTTCAAGTGGACATTGCCCAGTGCTGTCTATAATGATATTGTCGCTCTAGGTACAGGGACGTTCCAAGCAAAAGGGAAGGGAATCCCTGTGTCTAGGGAAGGGGGAACTGTTGACCCTTGAACCCTTGAACAAACCTACCACTGGTCCCTTGGGTCCCTCACAAACGGTTCCGCACCAATACACCGAGTCGGATACCTGACCCTAGATACTGATAAGCTGGATGGAAGGAGGCCTCTGTTGGGTCTTAAAGAAGAAAAGATGAAAACCCAACTGGAAATCTACCTAATACAATAAGTGCTAACAGGTGAAACAATATAAAGTCAGGGAGAATTTTGTGCAGCCAAACGCTGTGACCTTCTATTGCCAGAAACCACATGACTGTCTGTCACCTGTGACACACCCGTGAAAGATATGGATGTTGTGGCCTATGGGGGAGACTGTAGTGATCTTTGATCCTTTAATAGTTGCTAGGGAAACAATTATTAGTTAATCAGATAATTATTACTAGCATATGGCCCAAAATGAAAGTAAACCGTAAATACTAAACAACATAAAATAGTAATAACTACCCTAGACTGTAAAAATAAGTATTTTAACCAATTTCTTAGACGTTTTCTGGAAGTACTCTGTGGCAAAATGTCTGCTCTAAAGACGATCCCTTTAATTAGTAGGAAATATTTTTTTTTTCTGCTCTAGTTTTCTAAACTTGGGTGTTTGTTATATGGTTTATTTACTACTTATACCATAAGTAGTAAATAAACCATAAACAGTTATTACTCATCATATTCTTAGCAATTAGGAAAAAAACTATGTAAAAAAACTGATGCAGATGTCAAAGTTGAATCCCAAAGGGGTACTGCGATTACAAGTTATCCACAAGATAGGTGATACGTTTTAGATCTGTGTGGGTCTGACAGCTGGGACCCCTTCCGTTGCCAGAATGGGGGTCTTTTATCCTGTTCGAATGGAACAGCAATGTGCATGCTCAACTGCCTTTCCATTCATTCTCCATAGGACTGTTGGAGCGCTGTATTCGGCTTTTTCTGGTAGTCCCATAGAGTGAGAATTAAGTGACGGTCAAGTATGCACACTGCTGCTCCATTCTAATGGGGATTAAGGTGGGGTGCTGTCCTGGCTATTGCTGGGAATCCCAGTAGTCAGACCCACAAAAGTTTTTTCACCTATCCTGCGTATAGGTGGGAACTTGTCTCAACTAGAATACTCCTTTACTACTAACCCTCAGTTATTACTGTACCAATATCCCCAGTGCTCAATGAAGAACATGACAAATTAAATGAAATTACACTAACTTTTGGTGTCCTGTAACTTTTCATACTCTTATTTGTAGGGTCTAGCTCTTATCAATGGTACCCAGATGATCACATCTTTAGGCTGTGAGGCTGTAGAGAGAGCCAATGCGATTGCCAAGCAAGCAGATATAATTGCCTCTCTTACATTGGAAGTCCTGAAGGGAACAACAAGGGCTTTTGATTCTGGTTGGTTATTATTGTACTATTGATCTGAAGTACAAGCTCAGTAAAAACATTTTATTAATTAGTGTTTCCTCTTTTAGACATCCATAGACTGAGGCCTCACCCTGGACAGGTGGAGGTAGCATTTCGATTTAGATCATTATTAGATTCGGATCATCACCCTTCAGAGATAGCTGGTACTTTAAAATGCCATTTGTACATATAGTATGTAAGATAATTTAAATAATAATTTATAAGAAACCTGTCACGTCGTACATGCAATCCAATCTGCGGAGAATTATATAGAGAAGGAGACACTCAGCAGAATGACATGTAGGTCTGTTGGTATAACTTTAATTGTTTTTTCTGATAGGTGGTCTTACCCAGTGATTGCCAGCTGTCTCTACATGCACAGTAATACAGGAAAGACTGACAATCACTTAAAAAGACTGCCCACTGGACCCATATATACATATAAACAACAGAAATTTCAAAGAACAAAATTAACATCAATTTGTTCACTTATTGCTGCTCTATAACATCCCACATGTAGATCAAATACCATTTTCTACATGACAGGTTCCCTTTAAAAAACAGGTCAGAGAAAGGGTTAAACTACATAATGCTGCTGCAAAGGTGGAATCCAGTCAAAATATTGAATAAAAGAGTGATTTTATTGGTCTACGCAGCTTGGAGATTAATCTCCTTCTTCAGGACTAAAATCACCTTGCATTTTGTCCTGAAGGAGATTAATCTCTGAAACGCATAGACCAATAAAATCACTCTTTTATTCTAGATTTTGACTGGATTCAACCTTTTCTGCTTCGTGGTGTTGTTTAACCCTTTCTCTGACCAGTTTTTTTTACTACATATATCAGTTTCCTGCAACAGCAGCTGCTACATGAGCCTACAATGGTTGTGACTCTCACAACCCCCACAGGTGAGCCTCCCTGATTTGTCCTCACCCTATTGTTCTGCTTGGATAAGACCATATCTGCGCTTTTGTCTCCCACCTTAGTTTTTCTAGGTTCCCTTTAAGTAACAGATTTATAAATAATACTTAGGGGTACTTCTCACATAGCGACATCGCTAGCGGTTTTTGTGACGCAGCAGTGACCTCATTAGCGATCTGGCCCCTGCTGTGAGATCGCTGCTCGTTACACACAGTGCTTGTTCATTTTTTTGACGTTCCTCTCCCGCTGTGAAGCACACATCGCTGTGTGTGACAGCGAGAGAGCAACAATCTGAATGTGCAGGAAGCAGGGAGCCGGCGTCTGGCAGCCTGCGGTAAGCTGTAACTAAGGTAAATATCAGGTAACCAAGGGAAGCCCTTTCTTGGTTAACCGATATTTACCTTGGTTACTAGCGTCCACCACTCTCAGGCTGCCAGTGCTGGCTCCCTGCACACGTAGCTAGAGTACAGATCGGGTAAATAAGCACAGCGGTTTGCTTATTAACCCGATGTGTACTCTGGCTAGGAGTGAGGGAGCCAGCGCTAAGCGGTGTGCGCTGGTAAAAAAGGTAAATATCGGGCAACCAAGCGCTTGGTTACCCGATATTTACCTTAGTTACCAAGTGCAGCGTCGCTTCCACACGTCGTTGCTGGCTGAGTGCTGGTCACTGGTCGCTGGTGAGATCTGCCTGATTGACAGCTCACCAGCGACCATGTAGAGACGCACCAGCGATCCTGACCAGGTCATATCGCTGGTGGGATCGCTGGAGCGTCGCTAAAGTGTGATGGTACCCTTACACTAATCATCCTTATCATTAAACGGAACCTGTTATGATAATTTTTGTATATGGAAATCATGGTACTGCTGTGTAGGTTCCCGTTCTCCAATAAAAATGATACCTTTTTGTTCCGATACGATGGAACAGTCATTGAATCTAGTTATAAGCCATGTGCCGCTGTAAGTGCATTGTTTCATGTCATTGCACATACTTCCAATGCTTTATGTCTCATTCTTATATGGCCTCTATGCTGGATTTCTCATGACTGCCACTTTGGATCTCTGCGAATAATGTATCTTTTTTTGGGTACAAATGCCTAAATAGCATGCTTCCATGTGTAAATCCATGTGCTGGCACATTCCATTTAAAACATTTTCTTATTATTGATCCTTTGAGACATAGATTCCACAAGACCTCTGTTGGTGTCTTGTGTTCTCTGGCAGTAAGATGTTGGCATTGCATTCTTTAGATCTTGTAATTTGGGAGCTGAGGCTTTATAGATCACTCATGATCAGACTGAGATCTGGGGAATGTGGAGGACAAGTCAAAACCTTCAACTCTTCGAAGCATTTCTGAACAATTTTTGCAGAGTGGCATTATCTAAGGAAAATGATCACTGGAATTAGAGAATAGCATTGCCATGATTGCAGTTTGGCGCTTGTCAAAGTCACTCAGATCCCTATCCCATAATTGTGTTGCTTCCAACAGAAAATCTGACCGTTCACTCCAGCCTTGATAGGGAGAGGCCATTCACCTTACCTGCCAGTAGTTTTACAGTTATTACTAATTGGTTTGCACTTTCTGTAAATAAAGGGAACCTGTCAGGTGCAATATGCACCCAGAACCACGAACAGTTCTGGGTGCATATTGCTAATCCCGGCCTAACCGTTCCTGTATACACTAGCATAGATAAAGGGATCTTTAGAAAAAGTATTTCTAAACATCTTTTATCGTATGCTACTGAAGCCAGGGACTAGTCCTCTGGGCATTAGTTACCCTGGCTAGTCGGCTCCATCAGCATGTTAGTACACCCCTGTGAGCGTGCTAACATGCTAATGAATGTGCAGTGTCAGAGGATGATCTCACTCACCTCTCACCTGCCAAAACTGCCTGACACTGGATTTCAGCTCAGTTCGCATGACCTCGGAGTCTTGGTCATGCGCACTATGAAGCCTGGTGTACGCGTCCTTCAAACTGAAGTAGTGCGCATGACCAAAACTCCGGGGTCATGCACACTGAGCCGAAATCCAGTGTCGGGCAGCGAAGTCAGCTGAGAGGTGAGTGAGATCATCTTGTTACACTGCACATTCATTAGCATGTTAGTACTCCCACAGGGGCCCACAGGGGTGTACTAACATGCTAATGGAGCCAACTAGCCAGGGAACTAACGCCCAGGGGACTAGTCTCTGGCTTTAGTAGCATACAATAAAAGATATTTAGAAATACTTTTTCTAAAGATCTCTTTATCTATGCTAGTGTATACAGGGACGGTTAGGCAGGGATTAGCAATATGCACCCAGAACTGCTCGTGGTTCTGGGTGCATATTGGACCTGACAGGTCCCTTTAAGTATGTACAATATCAATTTTTATTTCTACATAGCTTTTCAATTTTTCCATCAACAAAACTGTTTTTGTGGGTAAAAGTGACCTGTCAACATGTTTCTTTAGCTTTACATGAATGTACGATCATCTGATCGCTTGCTCTATATATTGCAATACTACAGTATTTAATATATAATAGTTTATTGGCTAGTGTGATGTAATGTGTCCATTATGGGTGTTTTTGTTTGATTTTATTTGATTATTTATTACGCTAAAATTTATTACATTTTTTTTTATTTTTTAGAAAGTCACAGATTTTGTGACAGGGTCCAAGATGCCTATACACTACGTTGTTGTCCACAGGTATGAAAATTATCAGCAGGTGACCCATCCTGAAAAGAAAGCAGTATGTATGACAATAGTGATGGCAGGAAATATTTGGAATTTATATTACTTTTTTCATTCGCTCTTTTCAACACTAAGATAAAAAAAGAAAGATTAAAGAGAACCAACCACCAGGATTTTCCTATAAAAACTAAGGCCGGTGCTATACTGGCGCTATCATGCTGATTCTATACATACCTTTAGTTGTGAGATTGGATGTATAGTTTTTGAAATACAGACAAGTAAACTTTGTGAAATACACTGTTATTTCTTTGATAGCAGCTGCAGAATATCTAATAGGTGGGTTGGGGTTTGCTAGTTATTCCTGCCCCTGTTTGCCTGTCTTTCCTCTCCCCTGTCCTTTTCCCCCTTCTTCCTCCTGCTGTAATAACAGAGACGGGGAGGAAGAACAGGCAGGCAGAAGGGGTGGGGATGACTAGCAAAACCAGACCCACCTGTAGCTGTTACCAATCAAGTAACAGTGCATTTCACAAACTTTACTTGCCTATATTTCAGAAAGTGTACATCCAATCTCACAACTAAAGTTATGTTTAGAATCACCATGATAGCCCCAGTATAGCACTTTAAAGCTTACGTTTATATAGGAGAATCCTGGTGGTTGGTTCTCTTTTTAAGGCCTATTTCACACATCCGTCCAAATCGGTTTAATGTCAAATCGCAAAGCACAACCTTGTTGTGGCTCTCCCAACCCGAGTGTGAAAGCTTCATATATTTCTATGTTGCTGTCATGCTTGGGTCATGAAACACGCAACAGATGTGTTCATTGTGATCCATCTTCTGACTGAATTGTGTAGCACCCCTGCGGTACCAGGTGCCACAAATGTAACCAGTGGAAACCCAAACCCCGGAATATCCGTGTCGGCCAGTACACCAGCACCCTCAGGCCACATACACAACCCCAACACGAGACTGGGAGACTGCCTAGTAACAGGTAAAAGGTGAGGGCACTGACTGGATAGTAGCCACCCAATCTGTAGGGAGAGATGACTCGCCCACCCCAGGGCTATGGGACACCCGGTGTCAGGCCGGATTAGTCCGGGGGTAGTCAGTGATGGCGGGGCCCGACTCCATGACCCTGGCGGGAGTCAATTAATATGGCTTCAGTGGGGGTGCTTATTAAAGTTTATATTCGTGACGCCACCTGTGGTTTGCAGCTATTAAGCCGCCGCTGCTGTATGGGGCCTCCAGGGCTGGTGGAATGGCAGCTTGGATGGTTCTGCTCCCCACAGGTGGAGCGGTGCTCCGGGGCAACTATTGGTGCTTGGAAGTGTCTATGCAGTGATGGAAGTCTATTCAATGATGGAAGTCTATGCAGTGCAGATGAAATAACAGAGGCAACACCAAGGGTGCAGTTTCAAGTTGTTTACTCACAATTCCTGGTTTAAGGCGCACTGTGCCTTTGGACGGCTGGAACCCCCTGTCAGGGACCTCCGCTGATCCCGGGTAGATCTGGGAATAAAAGCCAGTGCACCCTTCTATTGTGTTCCTTTCTTCAGCTGACTTCTAAGCCTTGCCTTTACTGGATGAACCTGGCTTGGCCTCCACTACAGCCTCCGGGCCAGGGGCTTTCCTAGTGGGTGTTCTACCCTCTTTCCAGAGGTTCTGCTGTGGGCTGTGGCCCGGGGTGTTTGCAACTACCCTGGGCCTCGGTTTTTACCTTTGGAATTGACTTCTCTTCCTCCAGTTTCTAGGGACCGTCCCCTGTGTGCAGCTTGATCCCTCCACCTGATCGTTCTGTGGAACAGGCCACTAGCCTGAAAGCTGTCTGTGGCCCTGGAATCCCTTCTGTATTTCTCGGTTGTGGTGTCACCTGGACCTAGCTGGGTCCCAGGGTCTTCACCAGGAAGCGTCACTTTCTCCTTCTTGCTCCTGACTGACTAGAGCACTACTCTTCTTACTCCTCTCAGCTCTCACTTCAACTTCAGACTCCTCTGCCTCACGCAGACCTTCTCACTCCTCTCCTCCCTGAGGTAAACTGAAACTCTCTCACTTGACCTTCCTGTAACTACTCTTCTCTCAGCTGGCTCCTCCCACCCACCCAGTTGCTAAGCTCCCACCCTATGGGAGAAGGGATGGGTCTTACGGCCCCTCCCAGCATGCAGCATGGGAGGGTAGCTGCCACTATCCCCGGTCCCTGTGTGTACCTAACAATGGGTGTAGTGCAGATTTGCCTGTGGACAGGTGTTTACCCCCTTCCTTACCCAGGATGGGACATCACACCTCTGGCTGAGGTGCAATGTCTCTGTGGCGACGGAAGCCTCAGGGGCGCCAAAGAGACCCAGAGAGGGGGACAGTTGGGAAGTTGGCGGGAGGAAGTAGTCAGTTTTAGTAGGAGCAGTTGAGAGGAGGAGTAGTTGTAGATGGAAGCAAGAAGGAGAGGAGTGAAGTGGTAGAAAGTGGAAAGTACAGAAACTGACCTGAACAACCACTGGAGTGCTGTACAAGGAGTGAGGGACTGTAGAGTATGGAACCAGGACTCCAGGTACCGTGGGTTACCTGTGGAAGTGAAAGACTCCATGAACCGCAGGACGCTTGTGGAAGTCTGGAACTAAGGCTCATAGGACTCAGCACAAGGTGGGGTGCAGACCCTAGGACAGTGGGACACTTTATGGTCAGCTGTTAACTCTGCCGGGTGAGAAGATCTCCCGGGTCCATCGCCATTCAAAAAAGCCTGAAGCACAAGCAGCAAAGAGGGGACCAGAGACTGAACCCCTTAAATAGTCCAGGCTGCCTGCATTAGGGCCAAGGCTAAAGAAAAGAGACTCCCAAGTAGCTCCAGGCCATGGGAGTCCAACCACAATGAGTGTGCACGGAGGACAGCCAACCCAGGTCACAGATGGCATGGAAAACAAGGGGAGCGGCAACACCTGGAACCGGCACCAACGGGTCCCGGTACTACAAGTAAAAGCAAGGCAAATTGAAACTACAATACTGGTGTGGACTGTTTATTATCACCCCGTGCACTCACAGACGGTTCCCCACTACAACCCCCATCATTCATTACTGTGGCCTGTGGCTGCTTGCGGACGGCTCAAACATCCATAATCCCCAGCAGGACCCTGCAGCGGTGGCCCCAAATAACCTGGCCGCACACCGCAAGTGGTGTAGTCGAGAACTCTTTTATTTTTATTCCCCTTTTATTTTTTAACCCCTTTTTATTCGGACTGACCCCCAGGATCACGGTACCGGGCATCGGCCGCGACCACGACTCCCCCTGAGTGTAACACACACCCGGGACCGAGTACCCCACAGCCGTCGGGCGTCACAATTGCATAAACATTTGCAAGAGCCAACATCATTCATCTCACTGCCAGCAATAACTAAAGCATCTGTGTCAATGCCGAAAGAGGATAAAAATTTGGGAATAGTATTCTGCAAGAAAAAGGACATACATCCCTAATAAAGTGTTATTTCAGTTTGGTTTTTCTTTGGGTATTTTTCTTTATTTCAAATTTTTCATTGAGATTTTGTACATGATATAAATACAAATGACAAAGAAATTGTAGTGTTTAAAATCTTCATCCACTAGGTTTTAATCTGAAATGCTGAGTATTTGCTTGTAATTGTGAATATTGGGCTACTAGGTGCATGGTGTGGCCAATGATACTATCGACTTTGTTAAGAACATCATTTCAACAGAAATTAACAGTGCAACAGACAACCCTGTATCCTTTATGAATGCTATATGATTTATTGCACTTATATTATGCTTGCTTTTCTAGCTCCAACATATACTGTAATACTTTACAGATATTGTCATCACTGTCGCCAGCAGGTTCATAATCTGAATTCCCTTTAAGGCTATGTGTCCACGGGAGAATGTAGCTGTGGATTTTTCTGCATCAAAATCCGCGGCTTTCCCGCAAAATCCGCACCTTTTCAAAGGTGCGGATTTGCCGCGGATTTACCGCGGATTTGCCGCGGATTTTGGTGCAGATTTTTTTTTTTTCCCTATTCTGAAGCCAAAATCCGGATCAAAATCCGCAACAATAATTGACATGTTGCAGATTTTTCCGGATCAAAATCCGCGGCAAATCCGCGGCGGAAAAATCCGCAGCATGGGCACAGCATTTCCAAAATGCCATAGAAATGGCTGGGAAGTGCCGCTGCTGCAGATTTTCGGTAAATCCGCGGTAAATCCGCGAGAAATCCGCGGCAAAATCCGCGCATTTTCCGCAGCGTTGGCACATAGCCTTAGAATGTCTTTGGGGTGTGGAAGGATCCCAGGCAAATATGGGGAGAACTAACACATTACATACGTTTTCCTTGATGGGATTTGAACCCAGATTCTCAGAGTTGCAAAGTAACAGTGTTACGCACTGAGCCATTTTTCATGCAGTTTAACCTACCATACAAAATGAAAACTTGTTGAAAAAGGACACAACTTATTTTACATCATAGGGAGGGCAACTGTGGTAGTCTTTGATCGGGTTCACATAATGTGGCTGAGGTGTGGCAGTGATGCGTTATAAATCTGTACAGGCGTGCATTTCCATACCCACAGCTTACAGGAGGGGCTTCTGCTTTAGACAAGGTAGAGGAATTAGAGCACGCCAGCACTGACACTGCAAGAGCACAATGAGTGCACACGCACACATTGTCAGCGTGGTCAAGTTTCCATCTCTCTCCTTTTACACTAGCTGCTCCCAAGACACTGGATCATATTGTAGTGGGTAGCAGCTGTATACAGGTGAGATGAGATGGATGAGAGCTTGCACGTACTGGCGATGTGTGTGTATTCGGCTCTTGCAGAGTCAGTGCAAATGGGGGGATTCAATTCACACAGCAGTCAAAACAAATGCTGTCAATCAAGCTGAGGGGAAATGCTAATTGTGGGGGTGGTACGATGCACTGAGCCCTCGGCTATTCCAAGAGTGCACCAAGTAACCCTAATTAGCATATGTAATAAAACTGACTTTATTACAAGTAAACTAGGAAAAATCAACCTGACAGGTATGTTTTTTATTGGGGCTAAGTCCCAATGACTGTATAATAGGTTTAAGTTTTGGGAGTGACAGACTCCCTTTAATAGGGTATCTGTCAGCAGGTGTTTTTCTTTGTAATCTGAGGACAGCGTTAGGTAGAGGTTAAAACATTGAATGCAGTGATGTGTCACTTATTAGGCTGTGTGCTGTTGTTCACTTATAATGATTGTTTTATTACCAAGATATTATCACTGCTAGGACTATAGCACTCATGAGCAGTTGTCCAATCATCCCCCCTTCTCTGATAAGCAGCTCACACTCAGTAGACTATCTACATAGAGAAAAGAACAAAAAAAACAACAAAAAAGTGAGCTGGAGTATGAGATGATATATAAAACCTTACCATGGGTCTAAAATAGGCCTAAATGTGAATAAGGCCTGAGAGTGACCAGGTCCCAATAGGACACACAATCAGGGGATGCACAGAATGAAATGCCCAGTTCACTGAGGGGGGGGGCTCACCCTATTTGCACTAAATACACAGAACTACATGAAAACAGTCTGGTGTCAGTGAAGTTAGCTTTCTCAGCACTGTTACTTGCTGCATGTCAGAACCGTTGTACCGAGTAATCTAAGTGATACATCATTGGAATTGGGGTCTCTTTTCCTACTTTATGCTGCTCTCAGATGAGGTAGCAAAAACCTGCTGACAGATTCCGTTTAACATTGAAGGTACGGTTATCTGCAGTCAATTGTAAACGTTTGCCTCATTCATGGAGCATTTGTATCACACGTGCGCCATACAGGCTTTTAATGAAGACACAAATGGTATATGTGCAATATATTGTGAGTGCGGGCTGTGTTGTACAGCCAGCATATTCACCTAACAGCATTGATCGGAGCTAACAACAATCACTGTTATTTAACCACTTAAATGCTGCTTTCAATATCTACCCACAAGCAATTAAATAATGCGATCCTGGTAGTGTGCCAAATTAGGTCTCCATTGCCCCCTTTCACTGCCACAGCTGGATCATTTGTTTCCATAGCAGGCAGTAATGTAGTCAGACACCTCTATTTCTGTGTGCCTATATAGCCCAGTTTAACTTCCTTATAAAAGGAGCCACGCAAGAGCACTCTGGTCTACATAGTAGTGTCTCGATCAATGACCCCTCACCGGCTATGAACATGTTCCACACATGGAAGGGGGACATCCCCTTTAATTTATAGCTATGCAGCATAAACATTTTAGGTGTTAGTGAAAGCCAACCTTAACTACTCTTTTAAGATGGTTTTTGCAGAAAGAGGAGAAACGATTTCAGGTGGAAACTTTCATGGTGAATATCCTGCAAAGGTACTGTTGTAGTATTGTTTTTGTTGTTTTAAAATTATTTGTATTATAGTATTTGGACTGTTGTTTTTAACTCTAAAGAGTTGTCAGCTCTTTAATCCACTGTTATTTGCAGGCTTTGGATTATCTTGCTATTGGGGTCCATGAACTTGCATCAATTAGTGAGAGGAGGATTGAAAGACTTTGTAATCCCTCACTTAGTGAACTACCAGCATTTTTAGTCACCGAGGGGGGTTTGAACTCCGGATTCATGATCGCGCATTGTACAGCAGCCGCCCTTGGTAAGAGCTTGATCAATTCCAAGCCTTTGTGTGATAACTCTGAAGGTTTCTAAAGGTTCATCTACAGAACTTTTTTGAACTGTTTTTTTGTTTAAATGACTGAAATCTTAAATGAAATATTGAAATATTCTCAATTTGTTCTCCAGTTTCTGAAAATAAAGCTTTGTGTCACCCATCCTCAGTGGACTCACTGTCCACGAGTGCTGCCACTGAAGACCATGTGTCTATGGGAGGATGGGCAGCAAGGAAAGCTCTAAGAGTAATTGAAAATGTGGAACACGGTAAGATCGAAACTTGTGTATTTAATGTACTCTCTAAACTATCTTCATTACATAATGACATTTCATATTACTAGAACATTATAGAGCAGTCAACTTGTATTCTTTAAAAATGACTGCAAGAATATCTCTATGTCTGGAAGACCAGATATGGCCACAAACTATATGATCAGCCCATTCATTGAAGCTGTGTAATGCTTCATTTCCTCTGACGTTGCTTTAGGCAAATGGCTTTTGGTACCTACTGCTGGATTTCCACATGAATTACAGCTGATTGCAGTTACCAGCATTTTAACAAAGGACCATCTAACGAAAAGGTGTTGCAATAAAACATACAACCCCTTTAACGCTCTATAACCTAATTGTTCTCAATGGGAACAATTTAGTTCCCATACACTGCACAGTCACTATGCCATATATTTACAGCATATAAAGGAGCAGTGCTCATGGAATCGGTACAGGAGCCTAGTGGTGTTTGACCAGATTTCCTTTGCTATGGCTGTCATTTGACCTAAAGTCAAATAAGGCTGTTTTCACACTGCGTTATTACCTATGGTTACTGATCCCGTTGGAGCTTGTGTCCAAACCCCCGCAAGACGGGTTTTGGACGCATGCGCCGAAGGGGCTATTGACTGTAATAGTGCAGACTGAGTCACCGTGTGCTCTGTCATGCACCATTTTCATGTGTATGCGCTTTCTGCAGACGGACACCCAGACGTAATAGACTGCATCTGGGTGTTCGCCTGCAGAAAAGGTATACGCCTGAAAATGTTGCAAGACAAAGCACACAGTGACTCCGTCTGCACTATTAGGCTATGTGCCCATGGGACTCTGTACCTGCAGATTTTGCCGCAGAAAACCTGCGGATTTATCTGGATTTTCCAGATAAATTCGCAGGTTTTAGCAAGTACAGACACTCCCCATGTTATCCTAAGGGACATGGGGAGTGTCTGTGTCCATACTGTGGAATGTGCGGTTGCGAAACCTGCTGTGGATGTCCCGCAGCCGCATGTAATTGCATTTCAATTATTTCTGCGGATTTACCTGCGGAATTCCCGGTCCTCCACTAGGGAGATAGGGCAGGGACTTTCGCAGCTAAGCCGCATGAATGTCCGCAGGTTTACCACAGCTATTTTGCTGTACTACCACAGCTATAAATAGCTGCGGTTTCCGGGGAGCAGCTGCGGGAAACCTGTGGACATACCTGTGGATATATCCACAGGTACAGAGTCCCGTGGGCACATAGCCTCACAGTCAATGGCCCTGTCGGCACATGCATCGCATGCGGGGTTTGGACACATGCGCCAACGGGACCAGTGAACGTAGGTAAAAACGTAATATGAAAGGGCCCTAAGGGCTTTTGGCACTCTCGATTTTTGGGTGCACAAGAAGGCTTCTGCTCCATTTCCAACACAATATAGAAGTATTTGGCAGTCCAAGTGATCACAATAGTATGAATCTGTTACTTGAAAAATAATCCAAATAAGACAAACATGTCTGTCTGATATCCCAGACCTTCTTCATTCCAGACCCTTCCCTCTACTATATGCATATGAAAATAAGTAACTTCGTAATATATCTTATCAGATAAATCTGCTTCTTTCTCTGCCAGAATTGATCAGTTATTAAAATTTTCAATTCTGAGGTAAAATCTGAATTCAGTGAAGACTTTCCCATTACTGAGATAGGAGATGGCAGCTGTTACTGATGAGATGAGGACTGATGAGGACGTTCTTACAAAAGATCTTAGTGTAATGGGAAAGTACTTCCGACAATGGAGATTAAAACCTAACCCATCAAAAACGGAAGTTTGTTGCTTTCATTTACACAATGCAAGTGCCAAGACTGAACTTAAAGTACAATTTGAAGGCCAATCTGTTAAACACAATTTCAATCCTAAGTATTTAGGTGTAACCCTTGATAGAAGTCTAACTTTTAAATCCCATCTGGATAAATTGGCACAGAAACTGAAAGCAAGTAATAATATTATTCAGAAACTTTGTGGATCCTCATGGGGCTCGGCAACATCTGTTTTGAGAACATCTACTCTTGCCCTGGTGTACTCTGCTGCAGAATACAGTGCTCCAGCATGGTTAAATAGCTGTCATGTAAACTTAATTGACACTCAGCTGAACAACTCTTTGCGTATAATATCTGGTGCTATTAGACCTACACCTGTTCACTGGTTACCTGTGCTGGGTCATATCGCACCCGCAAATCTAAGAAGACAAAAGCTCCTACTTAAAGAGTACACTAAAGTAGTGAATAATGAAAAACTTCCAATACACCAAAATATCAGAGATGTTACAATACAACGATTGAAATCAAGACATCCACCCATCCGAACTGCAATCACCTTGCATGAACAAAACTTCAATTTAGAGGAGAAATGGCGAGAACTTTGGGTCAATGTAGTAGAAGGTGATCCCCAAATGTTCCCTAATTTACAAAACCCTCCACCAGGCTTCAATCTACCAAGGAAAACATGGGTTACTCTAAATCGTATCAGAACAAACTTTGGCGTCTGTGCAGATTTTATGTATAAGTGGGGAAAATATGACTCTCCGACCTGTGACTGTGGAGCAGATCATCAAACTATCCAGCACATTGTTGAGGAGTGCCCCCTGAGATCCTACCATGGTGACAAGAAGGATTTCTATATTGTAAATGATAACGCTATTGCATATATAGAAAATCTTGATATTCAAATTTGATTTTTATCCTGTTGATATTTTTCAATCACTGTCTATTGTCTGGTGTTTATTTTTATATGATGGTAAGATATACGTTCATACGATTAAATAAATACTGATGAGATATAAAAAGGAAAAACAATGCCATAATTGGTATTCCTATGGACTTAAAGGGATGTTCACATCTCCAAGATCCTATCCTAATAAGTAGTAGGTATAATAATAATATTAGCAATTACCTTCAATTAGAAAGGTAGTATAGTTCTTCTGAAAAACTATGTCACTTACCTCATGTGCAGGGCATTGCAGTAGCTTAGGTATCCAAGGTTATGGCCACGCATATAGGGACATTTAGCTGGTCGTGGTCGTAACCATGGATACCTAAGCTACAATGCCCTGCACATGAGGTAAGAGACATGGCTATATCAGGAAAACTATACTACATTTCTAATTGGAGGTATTTGCTAATGTTATTACCAGGGTTGTGGAGTCGGAGTCGTGGAGTCGGAGCTCATTTTGGTGGCGTCGGAGTTGATATAAAATGCACCGACTCCGACTCCTAAAATATATAATAAATTGGGGACAGTAGTGCAATGCAGAATGTGCTGAATATTTTTTCACAGGAATTTAGGAAAGTTATGAAATGTCCTATAAATGGCTGTTCTGTTCCTGATCTAAGGCTACATTCACACACAGCGTTTTTGCTGCGTTTTTTGAGGATACGTTTGTCAGCTGCAAAAGCAGATCAGCTTTTTAAAAAAACGCATCTCCTGAAAGGTTTTTGAGCTCATAAATAATGCTTTCAATAGCAAAAGCAGATTAAAAAAAGGCCACACAAACTGACTGCTCATTGTTTGAGAGGATCCTCACAAAACACTGTGTCTGAATGTCCTATCTTGAAACCCATTGCCTTTGCCGAGATGCCCAGAGTCACTGCATTTCACTGAATTATTTTGCCATCAATGTTCGATATGTTTGTAACAAGAAAGAAATTGTTAGCAAGACACTGGCACTAAAAGATACTAAAGCTCATCACACCGGCCAGTTTCTTCAGGTCGTAGTGGAAAAAGTTCTGCAAGATTACAAACTCAAAAAAGAACAGGTTCTTGCCATTGTAAAGGACAATGCTTCAAACATAAGTACAATTAACTGATGAATGAGAGTAATGAATAACAGCTAGAAGAAAATTTAGGATTTAGTATGTGTGAGATGAAAGGCCACAGTGCTGTTTATGTAACTGAGGAACAAACATATTACAACAGAAGAACAGCAAAATGATACTTTAGGATTAGATGATCTTGTTGAAGCTACTTCAAAACACTTTCATATTCATCACATGCGCTGTGTTGTGCACACGCTGCAGCTGGCAATAAGAGATAGTCTGCAAGAGGGAACCCGGTTTCACACATCCGGCTTTTCGCCGGTTTGGCGGATGCGGCGCACTCCAGTACAGTGTATACAGTACAGTGGCAGCGCGACAAACGCCGGTCACATGCTGTCATGTGACCGGAGCATGTGACCCAGAAGTTGCGGCGCTGACACTGTACTGTATCGTACTGTACTGGCGTGCGCCGCATCCGCCAAACCGGCGAAAAGCTGGATGTGTGAAACTGGGCCGACATGCTGGAAATCTAATTGAAAAAGTGGGGAAGTTGGTTATTGCCACCAGAACCCCCGAAAACTGATTCCATCTTGAAGAGACGTGCTGGGAAAGGGGCAATTTTTGATCAAGCCACTCAGTGAGGCAGCACTTATTTAATGACTGAGCGATTGCTTGAACTAAAATCATTTCTTATAGGTATGGTGAACCCTCAAATAACATTAAATGAAGGTCAATGGACACAGGTGGCTGAATTGAAGGAATTGCTCAATCACCCATTTACCGTGACTAAAAAAATTACAAGCTGAGGGTTTAACTCCTGGCATTTTCATAAGGGAGTGGAAGAATTAGCTATTTTGCATGTCCTAAAGAGGAGGTTTAATCGCAGATGGCATTTTTGCTTCAATGCAACAGAGAGAGGACACAGCTATTGGAAAATAAAATTCTTCTGGCAGCTGTTTATGTGGACCCAAGTTATTGTATGCTGCTTGATGATCAACAGCTTACTAAAGGAAAAGAAGCTTTGAGTGAGGTAGCAGTTAGGATGAGCGGCTACAGGAATGCCAGGCGCAAGAGGTCTTGGGGCCTGACAGTGAAGCTGGCAGCTGTGGTCTGCAGGCTGCAGCCGTCTGCTTTACCCAAGCTGGCTACAAAAAAAAGGGGGACCCCACGTCGTTTTTTAAATTATTTATTTGTTTGCGAAATACAAGGCTAAGCTCCCTTTAGTGCCACATGAAAGGCACTAAAGGGTGCAAGATTACAAAATGCTGGGGAGTGGGACATTATATGTCTTTCTTATCTATTATCTATCTATCTATCCCTCTAGCTATCTCTCTATCTATCCATTCATTCATTCATCCCTTTATTTATCCCTCTATCTGTCTTGGGGCCTGACAGTGCTACTGCTGCCGTATCTTCAATCTCATCAGATGAGGAGTTTAACTTTGACAACTATTTGGATGACATGGAGCAGCAAAGTGTTGCCGCAAGGAAAATGATTTCACTCCGTCTCTTATAGCAGCAGATTGACCAGATTTCAGTAAAATTTTTCAATTGCTCTAAAAGAAATAAAAAAATTCAACCGTTCATCAAAACTGACTGTGCATGAGGCAATCCGTTATACCCGGAAATTGTTAGAGATGTTGCCCATGTGGTTCCGGCTTTGCCTCCAACCCAAGTTACTGTAGAGAGGCTGTTCTCTAGCCTTAAAATTATTAGGTCAGATTTGAGGTCATCTGCGAAGGAGGATCTGATGGAAGCAATTCTATTTCTTAGAACAAATTCATAGGCTGCACAAATGTTTTTTAGTATGTTTTTGTTGAAAACTGTTTTTTGCCACTTACATAGTGTATTACATAGTGTATTACACACATATTATATATATATATATATATATAAAAACACTATATGATAAACTATGTAAGTGGCAAACAACAGTTTTCAACAAAAACATACTAAATATATATATATTATATATTTATTTAAGTTTAAGTGAAAAAGTTATTGTACAATGTGAACATCAGACATTTAATCATTTTTATGATACAATAATGAAGATATTTAGATAGAACATAAAGTATATTTATTGGAATACAACTTTAGAACACAAAAAACTAATAAATTGTAAATATGTAATACAATATGTAATATATATATATATATTTATACACACATACATACACACAAGATATATATGTAATCTACTGTATATTACATAGTGTATTACATATTTACAATTTATTACAGTTTTTTGGGTTCTAAAGTTGTATTCCAATAAATATATTTTATGTTCTATCCAAATATCTTGATTATTGTATCATGAAAAATATTAAATGTCTGATGTTCACATACACATGTTCATGTACTACAATAAATTTTTCACTTAACTATAAGCAATATATGTAGGAGTCTCAGTCGTGGAGTCGGAGTCGGTGCAAGGGAAATTGAGGAGTCGGAGTCGAAGGTTTGGCTTACCGACTCCACAGCCCTGGTTATTACACCTACTACATATTGAGATAGAATTTAGGAGATGGAAATACCCCTTTAAGGGCTCATTCACATGACCGTTCCGATTGTCCTGGTCAGTTCCTGTTTTTTTGCGGACCCACGGACAGGACCATCTTTTCAATGTCTTTTGTGTAGGATCGGATGTTGCACTTCCGTGTGCATCCGATACTACAAAAAACATATCGGATGCCGTATGTCCGTTCCGTTATTATGGAACATGTCCTATTCTGTTCCGTGATAATGGACCGTGACTCAATACAAGTCAATGGGCCCACAAAATCCCCGGAAGCACTTCTGTGTGACCTCCGTCGGGTGCCCGTACAGTCTGTGTCCCGCTCCCACTCCAGCCCCACGGCGGCCTGCACTGCTTTGTGTCTTCATATGCCCGCACTGCAGTGTGTCTGCATATACCCGCACTGCAGTGTATCTGCATATGCCTGCACTGCAGTGTGTCTGCATATGCCCGCACTGCAGTGTGTCTGCATATGCCCGCACTGCAGTGTGTCTGCATATGCCCGCACTGCAGTGTGTCTACATATGCCCGCATTGCAGTGTGTCAGCATATGCCCGCACTGCAATGTGTCAGCATATGCCCGCACTGGAATGTGTCAGCATATGCCCGCACTGCAATGTGTCAGCATATGCCCGCTCTGCAATGTGGGCATATGCCCGCACTGCAGTGTGTCAGCATATACCCGCACTGCAATGTCAGCATATGCCGGCAC
This sequence comes from Anomaloglossus baeobatrachus, assembly GCF_048569485.1. Classification (NCBI taxonomy): domain Eukaryota; kingdom Metazoa; phylum Chordata; class Amphibia; order Anura; family Aromobatidae; genus Anomaloglossus; species Anomaloglossus baeobatrachus. Next base: position 267,185,196 of record NC_134356.1, on the reverse strand, counting down.
TGCAGAGCAAGCAGCCGCGGGGATGATGAGCGCTGCCGTCAGGAGGTTAGTAAGTTCATTACCTGCGGTGATGAAGTTCTGCTCTCCTGACGTCAGCACTCGTCACTGACAGCCGCGTTCTTACATCACCTCTCATGGGCGGCCCAAGACTGTGACTAGCAGTGACGTCACAGGCCGCTCGTGAGAGGTGATCTGAGAATGCGGCGGGCATAGAACTCAGTGACGAGCGCTGACATCAGGAGTGCAGCGGCTTCCATCACCGCAGGTAATGTACCTAGCTAACCTCTTGAAGTCAGCACTCGTCATGCCCTGCAGTGACCTGGGCTGACCTCATGATGTTAGCTCAGGTCACTGCACTGCTCTCCCAGCCAATGGGGAACATTCTCTTCTTCATTGGGAAAATGAGTATGGATCGTCGTGGGACCCCTTATTGGATTACACCAGACCTGGATTTGTTTTTTCTTTTCCATAAATTGGTGAAAGAGGGAATGTGTTGGGGAGGTTTTTTTCAATTAAAAATTTCTTTGTCGTCTATTTTTTTTTTTTATTACTGACTTGGTTAGAGATGTCGGGTATCTGATAGATGCCATGACATCAGTAACCCCAGGGCTTGATGCCAGGTGACGTTACACATCTGGTATCAACCCCATATATTACCCAGTTTGCCACCGCACCAGGGCATCGGGATGAGCTGGGAAAAAGCACCAGGATTGGCACATCTAATGGATGCGCCACTTCTGGGGTGGCTGCAGCCTGCTATTCTTAGGCTTGGGAGGGTCCAAGAACTGTGGACCTCCCTAGTCTGAGAATACCAAACCACAGCTGTTCGCTTTACCTTGGCTGGTGATCCAATTTGGGGGGACCCCACATTTTTTTGTTTTAAATTATTTATTTAATTTAAAATAACATCGTGGAGTGCCCTCTGTTTTGGATTACCAGCCAAGGTGAAGCTGGCAGCTGTGGTCTGCAGGCTGCAGCCGTCTGGTTTACCCAAGCTGGCTAAAAAAAAGGGGGGGACCCCACATCATTTTTTAAAATTATTTATTTGTTTGCTAAATACAAGGCTAAGCTCCCTTTAGTGCCACATGAAAGGCACTAAAGGGTGCAAGATTACAAAATGCTGGGGAGTGGGACATTATATGTCTTTTTCATCTATTATCTATCTATCCCTCTAGCTATCTCTCTATCTATCCATTCATTAATTCATCCCCTTATTTATCCCTCTATCTATCTCTCTGTCTCTGTATCTATCCCTCTATCTTTCTATCTATCCACCTAGCTATATCTAGCTGTCCATCTATTTATCTATCTAGCTGCTTCCGTGTTTTGCGGTCCGCAAAAAAAACAGAAGGCACAAGGATGACACACGGTCCGTATACGGAACAGAACGGAACGGATGTCACACGGATGCATCCGTGAAAAAAAATGGACCGTCTTTTGCGGACCGCAAAAACGGAACGATCATGTGAATGAGCCCTAAAGCATGCTTGTTATTTTTTTATTGATATTTTTTGTGTTTAACCCCATAGCGACGGCCTAACGTCTCAAGACGTCGGAAAAACAGGGTACTTATTCTGTTCCGACGTCTTGAGACGTCAGGCCGGAAAAAGCTTGTAGTGCCCCCCAGTGACGAAAAATCTCGGGGGTTTCAGCTACCGGAGGTAGCTGAGACCCCCAAGATTATGAATCGGGGTTTTTTTTTGGCCCCCGAAAATGTGATCGCCGGTATACACCGTATACTGACGTACACATAAAAAAAAAAAAAAAAAAGGCAAATAATATTGATTTCTTTCTCATCGGACATGATCAAACATGTCCGATGAGAAAGAAATATAATCCTTTAGTGCCCCCAAAGCCCCCGCTACCGGAGAAACCAACCCCCACCCCCACCCACCCCCACCGGACATCCAAAATGGCGCCGCCGCGCGACGAAAACTGCCGCCGCCGCCGGCTCTGCATTCATTTCCCTCCGATCTGAAATGATCAAACATTTCAGATCGGAGGGAAATGTCCTCCCCCTGACCCCTCCTCCGGTGCACCGGAGATCTCTGGTCCCCGGAGCCCCCTCCGGTTCTCCAGAGCGCTCCCCCTTCCCCCCTCCGGAGCATGCAGGATGTCGGCGTGCAGCGCCTGCATTCATCCTGCTCTTTCTGCCGCATGTGACACGTCACATGCGGCAGAAAGGTGTCCCCAGGTCCCGCCGTCACCCCCCGTCACTCCCCCCCCAGCCCCAGCCCCCAGTCTTACGTTACCTGGCGGCTGTTGCTGCTCCCTCCCCGCGATCACTCCCTCTGGAAAGCTGGCGGCGCATGCGCAGACAGCGGCTGTCAGCTGGATCCCTGCAAGCAGGGACGCTGACGTCGCTGCTGCACAGGCTGCTCCACTGTGGACCGGGGGAGAGTGAGTGCAGTAATCTGCAGCCACACTCCTCACATGGAGTGACTGCTGTTCCAGAAAATGGGGGGTACGTTCTGTGAGCGTACCCCTCATATTCTGGAATGAGGTTACTGCAGGTCACTCTGCCCTAGGTTGGACCGGGGCAGTGTGAGTGCAGTATTCTCAGATTACTGCACCCACACTGCTCATGGAGAGCTTGCTCTTCCAGAAAATAGGGGATACGTTCCCTGAACGTGCCCCCCATATTCTAGAAGGTCCAGAGTCGCCGAGGGACCTCCAAAATGGATTACAGCGACCGAAATTTATTTATTTTCAATAAATTGGTAAAAGAGGAATGTTTCGGGGAGGTTTTTTTTCAAATAAATTTTTTTTTTTGTCTTTATTTTTTTCTATTACTGACTGGGTTAGTGATGTCGGGTATCTGTTTAGATGCCGTGACATCACTAACCCCAGGGCTTGATGCCAGGTGACATTACAGCTGGTATCAACCCCGTATATTACCCCGTTTGCCACCGCACCAGGGCGCGGGATGAGCTGGAGCGAAGCGCCAGGATTGGCGCATCTAATGGATGCGCCACTTCTGGGGCGGCTGCGGCCTGCTATTTTTAGGCTGGGAAGAGTCCAATAACCATGGCTCTTTCCACCCTGAGAATACCAGACCCCAGCTGTCCGCTTCACCTTGGCTGGTGATCTAATTTGGGGGGGACCCCACGTTTGTTTTTTTTTTGTTTTTTTTTAAAAAAACGCCTGGGGAGCCCTCCAAATTGATCACCAGCCAAGGTGAAGCTGTCAGCTGTGGTTTGCAGGCTACAGCTGTCTGCTGGCTATCAAAAATAGGGGGGACCCCACGTCGTTTATTTTAATTATTAATTTTTTGGGGGGCTAAATACAAGGCTAGGCACCCTTTAGTGCCACATGAAAGGCACTAAAGGGCGCCAGCTTAGAATATACATGGGGTGGGACGTTATATATGTTTGACATCTATCCATTCATCCATTGTAGCATTTTACGCTGTGTGCCCACAATCAGGGTTTGCAGCGTTTTGGGCGCAGAGTGTTTTCCCTGCATCCATAGCGCTGCATTGTGCAGTAGAAGCACAGTGGAAGGATTTTTAGAAATCCTATGCCCACTGTGCTTCTTTTCTCCGCAGCATAAACCGACCTGTGGTGCAGCTTCCTGAGCCTCCGCATGTCAATTTATGCTGCGGAGACAAGAGTGTTGTCTGCAGGTAGCATAGAGCTCCACAGCAGCCTGAACCCAAATCGTGGGCATGGGCAGCTGCGTTCTCCCGTGGACAACACTCACATCTCTGCAGGAAGGCTGACACTGTGTACTAGACGCCGTGTCGCTGGATCATGGCCACATAGCCTAAAAGCGAGAAATTTGTTGCTACAGCAACATTTTTGTGAAGTACCTGTGGATTCAAAATGCTTACTATACTCCTGAATAAAATCCAGTTTCCAAAATGGGGTCACTTGTGGGGGGTTTCTGCTGTATAGGTACCCAAGGGGCCCTGCTAATGTGACATGGTGCCCGCAATTTATTTCAACTTTTCCAGAATTCAAATGGTGCTCCTTCCATTCCAAGCCCTCCCATTTACCCAAACAGAGGTTTTTGGCCACATGTGGGGTATCCCTGTGCTCAAAAGACATTGGATAACAACCTGTGGGGTCCACGGTTTGTTGTTGCCTCTTGAAAAAGTAAGAAATATGATGCTAAAGCAACATTTTTGTGAAAAAAATGAAAATTTTCAATATGGCAACCTAAGCTTATCAAATTCTGTGAAGTACTCTTGGATTCAAACTGCTCAATATACACCTAGATAAAAGCCTTGAGGTGTCTTGTTTCCAGAATGGGGTCACTTGTTGGGGACCTCCACTGTTTAGGCACCTTAGGGGCTTTCCAAATGCAACATAGCGTCCGCTAATGATTCCAGCCAATTGTGCAGTCAAATGGCGCTCCTTCCCTTCCAAGCCCTGCTGTGCACCCAAACAGTTGATTTTCATAAGGTATCAGCATACTCAGGAGAAATTACACAATAAATTTTATGCTGAATTTTTTCCTTTTACACTTGTAAAAAAAAAAGCTACCTGTTGAAGTAACAATTTTGTGGTAAAAATGTATTATTTTTTTTTCACAGCTCAACATTATAAACGTCTGTGAAGCACCTGAGGGTTCAGGGTACTCACCAAACATCTAGATAAATTCCTTCAGGGGTCTATTTTCCAAAATGGGGCCACATGTTTAGGAGCTTCACTGTATAGACACCTCAGGGACTCTCCTAATGCAACATAGCGTCCGCTATTGATTCCAGACAATTTTGCAGTCAAATGGCGCTCCTTCCCTTCCGAGCCCTGTCATGCACCCAAACAGTTGATTTCCACCACATATAAGGTATCGCCAAACTCAGGAGAAATTGCACAATAAATTTCATGGTGATTTTTTTCCTGTTACCCTTGTGAAAAAAAAAGCTACCTGGTTGAAATAACAATTTTGTGGTAAAATTTTATTTTTTTATTTTCATGGCTCAACGTTATAAAATTCTGTGACACACCTGGGGGTTCAGGGTACTCACCAAACATCTAGATAAATTCCTTGAGGGGCCTAGATTCCAAAATGGGGTCACTTGTGCGGGGTTTCTGCTGTTTAGGTACCTTAGGGGACCTCCAAATGCGACATGGTGCCCGCAATCTTTTTCAGCCAAATTTCCTTTCCAAAATTCAAATATTGCTCCTTTCGTTCCAAGCCCTCCCATTTGTCCAAACAAAGGTTTCAGACCACATGTGAGGTACCACCGCGCTCATAAAAAAGTGGTTAACAAACCTTGAGGTCAAATATTTGGAATTACCTCTTGAAAAAGTGAGAAAATTGATGCTAAAGCAACATTTTTGAGAAAATTATTAAAATTTTCAATATGACAACGTAACGTTAACAAAATCTGTGAAGTACCTGTGGATCTAAAATGCTCACTATACCCCTAGATAGAAGCCTTGAGGGGTCTAGTTTCCAAAATGGCGTCACTTGTGAGGGGTTTCTTCTGTTTAGGTACCTTAGCGGACCTGTAAATGCAACATGGTGCCCGCAATCTATTTCAGCCAAATTTGCTTTCCAAAATTCAAATATTGCTCCTTCTGTTCCGAGCCCTCCCATTTGTCCAAACAGAGATTTCTGATCACATGTGGGGTATCGGCGCGCTCATAAGAAAGTGGGGAACAAGTTTTGTGGTCCATTTTGTTGTGTTATTTCTTTTAAAAGTGAATAAATTTGGGTTAGAGCAACATTTTTAGGTAAAATTTAATTTTTGCTTTTTTTCATTCCACATTGCTTTTGTTCATGTGAAGCACCTGAAGGGTTAATAAACTTCTTGAATGTGGTTTTGAGTACTTTGGGGGGGTGCAGTTTTTAGAATGGTGTCACTTTTGGGTATTTTCTGTCATCTAGGCCTAATGAAGTCACTTCAAATGTGATGTGGTCCCTAAAAAAATGGTTTTGTAAATTTTGATGTAAAAATGAGAAATCGCTGATAAACTTTGAACTCTTCTAACTTCCTAACAAAAAAAAATTTTGTTTCCAAAATTGTGCTGATGTAAAGTAGACATGTGGGAAATGTTATTTATTAACTATTTTGTGTCACAGAAATCTCTGGTTTAATGGTATAAAAATTCAAAAGTTGAAAATTGCTAAATTTTCAAAATTTTTGCCAAAATTCAATTTTTTTCATAAATAAACGCAAAAAATATTGTCCTAAATTTGGTACTAACATGAAGTCCAATATGTGACGAAAAAACAGTCTCAAAATCACCAGGATCCGTTGAAGCGTTCCAGAGTTATAACCTCATGAAGTGACACTGGTCAGAAGTGCATAATTTGGTCTGGTCATTAAGGTGAAAATTAGCTCCGTCACTAAGGGGTTAAAGATATATTTTTTATGCATTCTAGTTTGCAAATTCTAAACTATATATTTGTGGCTTCATCTACCTAATATAATATATTTTTACTCATGGATGCAATCAGCATTTTCATACAGTAGAAGTTCATCTATCTGTGATATTATCTGTTATATGTTCAGAAACAAATATAAAGACAATATATTTTAAACTCAAATACATGAATATTCTATTATTTCTAAAATATTTCTTATTTTCCGGATGGTGTCCAGTACAAATATGTTGGGTTTTTCTCTTTTGTTTGTTCTTTTAAGGAAGTTTGTATTCACTAATAGTGTTGTGCAAACCGGGAATAAAGTTCGTTTTCTTTTCCAGTGCTGGCTATTGAGCTTCTTGCAGCCTGCCAGGGGATTGAATTTCTACGCCCTCTTAAAACCACAACTCCATTGGAGAAAGTCTATGACCTTGTTCGTTCTGTTGTCAGGTAAAAACAAACAGTATTTCACAGTCTAATGTTTTGAAGGCCTGCATGTTGTAGTGGTTAATAATCAATAATTGTCCCTATTTGTCATCCTGTAGGCCATGGATGAAGGATCGTTTCATGGCCCCAGACATTGAGGCAGTTCACAGATTACTCGTTGACCAAAAGGCAAGACATTTTTTAAAATATTTATTTTGTGGAATTAAAATGATTAATAAATGGTAAAAAGAATTAGTTTAGGAGGACACTTTCTTCAATAGCTCCCACTCTTCCCAGATCTAGTAGGATGGTCCTTAATTGGGGCAGATGTCCCACTGTCCTGGAAGCTCAGGGAGGTTTCGGCAACTTCTATTTACTGATGAGTTTATTGCTCAGTAGTTCCTCCTCCACATGAGGGGCCGATGTCTATTGAATTAACGTATTCTATTCAAATGATTTTTATTAGTTTTTGTAGTTAACAAATCTTGAAATCATGCGTTAGAAAATTTAAGGACATATAGATAGTAATATCAAGGTTAATATAATTCACATATTTTGACCCCCCCTAGTTTGTTAGTGTTGATACAGCAAGCAGTTTATTTTGTTGGTCAAATCAATTGCTTATGAGTTAACTTTTTGTAACAAATAACTAAATAACAAATAAAATTAACAACTTCCTGATATGAATTCCGTAGACAGTCCAGCAAATTTGTGAGATCAAAAACAGATATTTCTAGTGAGTTTTAGATCAAGGAGATATCAAAGAGTAGAACTTCAAGCCTGGAGTTATTAGTGAGATTGTATTTCTCGGATATGGTTAGTGTTTCCTTAACGTCAGTTGGGCTATATAGTCTGTCGGTGATTGGGCTCTAGCCATGGGTCCCATTTGGTGAGGTACTTGGTTTGAGTATTATTTTTTATGGCATAGTAGTACTCTAAAGTTTTATGTACAGTTAGTTTCTCCTTAGCATCTTGAATATTAGGAGCTTTCTCACTTTTCCATTTGGATGAAATGAGATTAGTGGAAACTAATAGAATATGTATTACTATGGTCCTAAAATGTTTAGGTATCGCTTCAATGTTTGAGAGAAGATATAATTTTGGAGTTAGTTACATCTAGCTGTGTAATGGACCTTATAGATGACTGAATGTCTCTCCAGAATTTCTTAATTTTGGACACGACCAAACTATGTGAGTTATGTTACCTGAATTTCCACAGTTCCTCCAGCATTTGTTTGAGGTATCTGGGTTAATTAAATGCAATTTATGGGACGTGTAAAGCTTGCTTTACATGCTACAATATATCTTACAATGTGTCGGCGGGGTCACGTCGTAAGTGACGCACATCCGGCATCGTAAGTTACATTGCAGTGTGTGACAGGTACGTGCGATAGCGATTGAACATTAAAACGTTCATCGCATACACATCGTACCTTTCTCTAGAATTGCACGTCAGATTGTTCATCATACCCGGGGTAGCACACATCGCAGTGTGTGACACCCCGGGAACGATGAACAGATCTTACCTACGTCCTGCGGCTCCCGGCCCACAATGCGGAAGGAAGGAGGTGGGCGGGATGTTTACGTCCCGCTCAGCTCCGCCCCTCCGCTTCTATTGGCCGGCTGCCGCGTGACGTCGATGTGATGCCGAACGTCCCTCCCACTCCAGGAAGTGGACGTTCGCCGCCCACATCGAGGTCGTATGGAAGGTAAGTACGTGTGACGGGGTTAATCGTTTGTGCGGCACGTTCAACAAACTGAACGTGCCACACATACGATGGGGGCGTTGCAAATCGCATACAATATTGTATGCGAAATTGCAACGTGTAAAGCAGGCTTAAAACCAGCGGGTTATTATCTTATAATTGGTTTCTATAAAAGCAACGCAAGGTATATTTTTGTAGACTGTGGCCAATGACTTTTGAAATCTTCCTTCAAATTGATTTTCTGGGATTTTAAACTAGTTTTCCACTTTTCCAAGTGTTTTAAGTTAAGGAGATTTGTGTCTTCGTTATAAATTTGGTAGATATATTTGTTTCTCGAATTAACCTATTCTAACACCCAGTTTCTTATATGACAGTCGGCAGCTGTAGCAATGAGTGACAAATTGCAATACTGACTATATGAGCATTTTCTTTGCATGACTAGCTATATACTGTCGCTACATCTCTATATACTAGTACATCTCTATGAATCTGTATCTGGAGGTAAAATTAAAGTCACAGATTTTTTATTTCCTATAAAAATACTAAACCTACTGCAATAATGACAATTTTAGTGCATTTTTTTCAAAGAATCCCAAACAGCAAACACAGACATATTTGGTATTTCTGTTATAGTCACAATATAGTGAACAAAATATGCATGGGAAAAAATACTATGCCTGATTTTTTTTCTATTAAACAAATAAATGTTTTTATAAAAATGTAAAGGCTCAGTCACACACTACCTATCCCTAGCTATCCCGAAAACGATGCGACCTGATAGGGATCGCTGGTAAGTTGCTGGGAGGTCGCTGGTGAGAGGTCACACAGTCAGATTTTACCAGCAATGCAGGAACGATACAGGTTGCAGTAGCGACCTGTATAACGATCTCAGCAGTCACTGTGACCCTGTCACACAGTGTCAAACACTGCGATGTGTCCTGCCTAGCAGGACTATAATGAAAAGGGGGGATGCACAGCCTGAGGTGAACAAGGGAGTGCTGCCCTATGTGTGAAAACAAAATGTGCATGCCCTCATCATCTCCCGCCTCGACTACTGCAACCTCCTGCTCTCTGGCCTCCCTTCCAACACTCTTGCACCCCTCCAATCTATCCTAAACTATGTGGCCCGCTTAATCCACCTCTCCCCTCGCTACTCCCCAGCCTCGCCACTCTGCCAATCCCTTCACTGGCTTCCCATCTCCCAACGACTCCAGTTCAAAACATTAACCATGACATACAAAGCCATGCACAACCTGTCTCCTCCCTACATCTGTGACCTAGTCTCCCGGTACCTACCTGCACGCAACCTCAGATCCTCACAAGATCTCCTTCTCTGCTCCTCTCTTATCTCCTCTTCCCACAATGGCGTACAAGATTTCTCCCGTGCATCCCCCATACTCTGGAACGCTCTACCTCAGCACATCAGACTCTCCACTACCGTGGAAAGCTTCAAGAGGAACCTCAAGACCCACCTCTTCCAACAAGCCTACAACCTACAATAGCCCTCAGTCCAGTAGACCACTGCGCAACCAGCTCTGTCCTCACCTATTGTACCATCACCCATTCCCTGTAGACTGTGAGCCCTCGCGGGCAGGGTCCTCTCTCCTCCTATACCAGTCTGTCTTGTACTGTTAATGATTGTTGTACGTATACCCTCTCTCACTTGTAAAGCGCCATGGAATAAATGGCGCTATAATAATAAATAATAATAATAATAAATAATAATGTGTACATTGGAGAAGACATCGCCTTTGAAGAAAATGGCCTGGACCATTCTGCAATGACTAGCGATCTCACAGCAGGGGCCTGATCGCTGGTAGGTGTCACACATAACGAGATCGCTAACGGGATCGCTACTGCGTCACGGAAACCGTGACTCAGCAGCGATCTCGCTAGCGATCTCGTTATGTGTGACGGTACCTTAAATAGCTATATTTTTCTTTTTTCTACTTCTTATCTGAATGTTTTCTGCAGGTGTCTGCACTACATTATACTCAAACAATCTTATCTTCCCATTGTCCAGTGGGAGCTGGGTGTCTAACAATGGCCCCCAGACCTGTCTATTATACAATGGCTAAGGGTACCGTCACACTTTAGCAACGCTCCAGCGATCCCACCAGCGATCTGACCTGGTCAGGATTGCTGGTGCGTAACTACATGGTCGCTGGTGAGCTGTCAATCAGGCAGATCTCACCAGCGACCAGTGACCAGCCCCCAGCCAGCAGCGACGCGTGGAAGCGACGCTGCACTTGGTAACTAAGGTAAATATCGGGTAACCAAGGGCTTGGTTACCCGATATTTACCTTTGTTACTAGCGCACACCGCTTACCGCTGGCTCCCTGCACTCCTAGCCACAGTACACATCGGGTTAATAAGCAAACCGCTGTGCTTATTTACCCGATGTGTAGTCCGGCTACGTGTGCAGGGAGCAGGGAGCTGGCACTGGCAGCCTGAGAGCTGCGGTGCTAGTAACTAATGTAAATATCGGGTAACCAAGAAAGGGCTTCCCTTGGTTACCCGATATTTACCTTAGTTACAGCTTACCGCAGGCTGCCAGACGCCGGCTGTCACACACAGTGATGTATACTTCACAGCGGGAGAGCAACGTCAGAAAAATGAACCAGAACAGTGTGTAACGAGCAGCGATCTTACAGCAAGGGCTAGATCGCTGCTCAGTGTCACACACAGCGAGATCGCTAATGAGGTCACTGCTGCGTCACAAAAACCGTGACTCAGCAGCGATCTCGATAGCGATCTAGCAATGTGTGAAGCACCCCTATCTTAATAAATTGCTTATCACTGATAAGCTAAGTAGATTCTGTGATGGGACATTGATCCAGGGAACTAGTCTGATTGCAGTATATTGAGTTGGAAAGGAATTTTTTCCCCTAATATGGAGTTCACTGTCTGCCGCATGTTTTTTTTTTTTTCACCTTCCTCTTGATCAACATGTTAAGTTAGGGTACCGTCACACTTTAGCGACGCTCCAGTGATCCCACCAGTAATCTGACCTGGTCAGGATCGCTGGTGCGTCGCTACATGGTCGCTGGTGAGCCGTCAATCAGGCAGATCTCACCAGCGACCAGCCAGCAGCGACGCGTGGAAGCGATACTGTGCTTGGTAACTAAGGTAAATATCGGGTAACCAAGCGCTTGGTTACCCGATATTTACTTTGGTTACCAGCGCACACGGCTTAGTGCTGGCTCCCTGCACTCCTAGCCAGAGTACACATCGGGTTAATAAGCAAACAGCTTTGATTATTTACCCGATGTGTACTCCGGCTACGTGTGCAGGGAGCAGGGAGCCGGCACTGGCAGCCTGAGAGCGGCGGACGCTAGTAACCAAGGTAAATATCGAGTAACCAAGCAAAGCACTTCGCTTGGTTACCCGATATTTACCTTGGTTACAGCTTACCGCAGGCTGCCAGAAGCCGACTCCTTGCTCCCTGCACATTCAGATCGATGATCTCTCACTGTCAAACACAACGATGTGTGCTTCACAACGGGAGAGCAACGTCCAAAAAATGAATCAGAGCAGTGTGTAACGAGCAGCAATTTCACAGCAGGGGCCAGATCGCTGCTCAGTGTCACACACAGCGAGATCGTTAATGAGGTCACTGGTGCGTCACAAAAACCGTGACTCAGCAGCGATCTCGCTAGTGATCTCGCAATGTGAGAAGTACCCCTCAGGTTGTGTGCTGAACTTGATGAATGCAAGTCTACCTTCAACCTTATTCATTATGAAACTGAGTATACCAAAGCATGTTGCAGTATGTATATATAAACTGTGGGATAACAGAGCACACCAGACCATAGGGTGATATCTTTATAAAAAGACATATTAGATCCAGGCAATATGCTCACTTGATTAAGTTATGTACCGTGTTTATCCAAAAATAAGACACTGTCTTATATTTTTTTTGCCTCCCAAAAAAAGCACTAGGGCTTATTTTTGGAGGAGGTCTTATTCTTGGAGAAACACAGTTGGGGGGTAAGTTTACCCCCAAAAAAGCAGACCCCCCCCACTTCCCAGGAGACTCATACTCACCAGACCCGGATGTCAGCATGGCTCCCAGGTCCTCCTGTGATCTTCGGTGGTTGCTGCACACAGTCCTCCCCTGCTGCTGGCTGACACGCTGACACACATAGCCCGACCACAAACACGCACAGCAGATTACACACACACACACACACACAGCAGATCCCAGACACACACAGCAAATCACATACACAGCAGATCCCAGACACACACAGCAAATCACACACACATCAGATCACAGACACACACAGCAAATCACACACACAGCAGATCCCAGACACACACAGCAAATCACACACACAGCAGATCCCAGACACACACAGCAAATCACACACACAGCAAATCACACACACAGCATATCCCAGACACACACAGCAAATCACACACACAGCAGATCCCAGACACACACAGCAAATCACACACACAGCAGATCCCAGACACACACAGCAAATCACACACAGCAGATCCCAGACACACAGCAAATTACACACACAGCAGATCCCAGACACACACAGCAAATCACACACACAGCAAATCACACACACACAGCAGATCCCAGACACACAGAGCAAATCACACACACCGCAGATCCCAGACACACACAGCAAATCACACACACAGCAGATCCCAGACACACACAGCAAATCACATACACAGCAGATCCCAGACACACACAGCAAATCACACACACACAGCAGATCCCAGACACACACAGCAAATCACACACACACAGCAGATCCCAGACACACACAGCAAATCACACACACACAGCAGATCCCAGACACACACAGCAAATCACACACACAGCAGATCGCAGACACACACAGCAAATCACACACACAGCAGATCGCAGACACACACAGTAAATCACACACACAGCAAATCAAACACACAGTAGATCCCAGACACACACAGCAAATCACATACACAGCAGATCCCAGACACACACAGCAAATCAAACACACAGCAAATCACACACACAGCCGACCGCAGACACACACAGCTGACCGCAGACTCACACAGCTGACCGCAGACTCACACAGCTGACCGCAGACTCACACAGCTGACCGCAGAGACACACACAGCCGACCGCAGAGACACACACAGCCGACCACAGACACACACAGCCGATTGCAGACACACACAGCCGATTGCAGACACACACAACCGATTGCAGACACACACACCCGATTGCAGACACACACACACAGCAGATCGCAGACACACACACACAGCAGATCGCAGACACACACAGCAGATCGCAGACACACACAGCCGATCGCAGACACACACGGCAGATCGCAGACACACACGGCAGATCGCAGACACACACGGCAGATCACACACACAGCCGACCGCAGACACACACAGCCGACCGCAGACACACACAGCAAATCACACACACAGCCGACCGCAGACACACATAGCCGATCGCACACACACAGCCGACCGCAGACACACACAGCTGACCGCAGACACACACAGCCGACTGCAGACACACACAGCCGATTGCAGACACACACAGCTGACCGCAGACACACACAGCTGACCGCAGACACACACAGCCGATTGCAGACACACACAGCAAATCACACACACAGCCGATCGCAGACACACATAGCCGATCGCAGACACACATAGCCGATCGCAGACACACATAGCCGACCGCAGACACACAGAGCCGACCGCAGACACACACAGCCGACCGCAGACACACACAGCCGACCGCAGACACACACAGCCGACCGCAGACACACACAGCCGACCGCAGACACACACAGCCGACCGCAGACACACACAGCAAATCACACACACAGCCGATCGCAGACACACATAGCCGATCGCAGACACACATAGCCGATCGCAGACACACACAGCCGACCGCAGACACACACAGCCGACCGCAGACACACACAGCCGACCGCAGACACACACAGCAAATCACACACACAGCCGATCGCAGACACACACAGCCGACCGCAGACACACACAGCCGACCGCAGACACACACAGCCGACCGCAGACACACATAGCCGATTGCAGACACACACAGCCGACCGCAGACACACACAGCCGACCGCAGACACACACAGCCGACCGCAGACACACACAGCCGACCGCAGACACACACAGCCGATCGCAGACACACACAGCCGATCGCAGACACACACAGCCGATCGCAGACACACAGCCGATCGCAGACACACACAGCAAATCACACACACAGCCGATCGCAGACACACATAGCCGACCGCAGACACACACAGCCGACCGCAGACACACACAGCCGACCGCAGACACACATAGCCGATTGCAGACACACACAGCCGACCGCAGACACACACAGCCGACCGCAGACACACACAGCCGATTGCAGACACACACAGCCGATTGCAGACACACACAGCAAATCACACACACAGCCGATCGCAGACACACACAGCCGACCGCAGACACACACAGCCGACCGCAGACACACACAGCCGACCGCAGACACACACAGCCGATTGCAGACACACACAGCAAATCACACACACAGCCGATCGCAGACACACATAGCCGATCGCAGACACACATAGCCGATCGCAGACACACATAGCTTGGTTACCCGATATTTACCTTGGTTACAGCTTACCGCAGGCTGCCAGAAGCCGACTCCTTGCTCCCTGCACATTCAGATCGTTGCTCTCTCACTGTCAAACACAGCGATGTGTGCTTCACAACGGGAGAGCAACGTCCAAAAAATGAATCAGAGCAGTGTGTAACGAGCAGCAATTTCACAGCAGGGGCCAGATCGCTGCTCAGTGTCACACACAGCGAGATCGTTAATGAGGTCACTGGTGCGTCACAAAAACCGTGACTCAGCAGCGATCTCGCTAGTGATCTCGCAATGTGAGAAGTACCCCTTAGGTTGTGTGCTGAACTTGATGAATGCAAGTCTACCTTCAACCTTATTCATTATGAAACTGAGTATACCAAAGCATGTTGCAGCATGTAGATATAAACTGTGGGAAAACAGAGCACACCAGACCATAGGGTGATATCTTTATAAAAAGACATATTAGATCCAGGCAATATGCTCACTTGATTAAGTTATGTACCGTGTTTATGACTCGCCCACCCCAGGGCTCTGGGACACCTGGTGCCGGGCCGGACTAGTCCGGTGGTAGTCAGTGGTGGCTGGGCCCGGCTCCGTGGCACTGGTGGGTGTCAGTAGAATATGTGGCTAGGTGACTTGGGGTGAATAAAGTTTGTGTTCGTGACGCCACCTGTGGTATGCGGCTATTAAGCTGCCGCTGTTGTGTGTGGCCTCCGGGGTGATGATATGGCAGCAATGGTGGTACTGCTCCCCACAGGTGGAGCGGTGTCCCGGGGCACAGTTGGTGCTTGTGAGTGTCTATGCAGATGAAATAACAGAGGCAACTCCAAGGGTGCAGTTTCAAGTTCTTTACTCACAATTCTTGTCACAGTCCTGCAGGAACCCTTGGACTGCTGGGACCACTGTCAGGGACCTCCGCCGTTTCTGGGTGATTCTTGGAGTAAAAGCCGGTACCCTTCTCTTAAGTGTCTATGTCTTCAGCTGTCTTCCTAAGCTTTGCCTTTGTAGGATGAACCTGGCTTGGCCGCCACAACAGCCTCCAGGCTGGGGAGTCACCTGTCGGCTGATTATCCCTTTTCTAGAGGTGCTGCTGTGGGCTATGGCCCGGGGAGTTTACAACTTTCCCTGGGCCTCGGTTTTTACTGTTTGGAGATGATTTTGCACTCCTCCGGTTTCTAGGGACCGTCCCCTGTTGCAGCTTGATCCCTCCACCGATGTTCCTGTGGAACAGGCCACCGCAGCTCTACAGCTACCCGTGGCCCTGGGATCCCTTCTGTTCTCTGCTTGGTGTCACCTGGACCCTCTGAGTCCCAGGATCTTCACCAGGAAGCGTCTCTTTCTTCTTTTCAGCTCCTGACTGACTTGGAGCTCTTTCCTTTCACTTCTCCTCCTTGCCTGCCTCCGGCAGGCCTCCTCCTCCTTCCCCACTCTCTCTCTTTCTGACTAAATTAGACCTTCCTTTCTTTGACTGCTCTCTGATGGCTCCTCCCACCTCCCCAGTTGCTCTGTTCTACCCTATAGGAGCAGGGATGGGTCTTACGGCCCCTTCCAGCATGCAGCATGGAAGGGTAACTGCCACAATCCCTGGTCCCAGTGTGTTCCTAGCAATGGGTGTAGTGTAGATTTACCAGGGGACCGGTGTTCACTCCTTTCCTCACCCAGAATGGGGCATCACACCGCTGGATGGGGTGCAATGACCTGTGGCAACGGAAGCCTCAGGGGCGCCACATTTATCCAAAAATAAGACACTGTCTTATATTTTTTTTGCCTCCCAAAAAAGCACTAGGGCTTATTTTTGGAGGAGGTCTTATTCTTGGAGAAACACAGTTGGGGGGTAAGTTTACCCCCAAAAAAGCAGACCCCCCCACTTCCCAGGAGACTCATACTCACCAGACCCGGATGTCAGCATGGCTCCCAGGTCCTCCTGTGATCTTCGGTGGTTGCTGCACGCCGTCCTCCCCTGCTGCTGGCTGACACACATAGCCCGACCACAGACACGCACAGCAGATCACACACACACACAGCAAATCACATACACAGCAGATCCCAGACACACACAGCAAATCACACACACAGCAGATCCCAGACACACACAGCAAATCACACACAGATCCCAGACACACACAGCAAATCACACACAGTAGATCCCAGACACACACAGCAAATCACACACACAGCATATCCCAGACACACACAGCAAATCACACACACAGCCGATCGCAGACACACATAGCCGATCGCAGACACACATAGCCAATCGCAGACACACATAGCCGATCGCAGACACACATAGCCGATCGCAGACACACATAGCCGATCGCAGACACACTCAGCCGATCGCAGACACACTCAGCCGATCGCAGACACACTCAGCCGATCGCAGACACACTCAGCCGATCGCAGACACACTCAGCCGATCGCAGACACACTCAGCCGACCGCAGACACACTCAGCCGACCGCAGACACACTCAGCCGACCGCAGACACACTCAGCCGATCGCAGACACACTCAGCCGACCGCAGACACACTCAGCCGACCGCAGACACTCAGCCGACCGCAGACACACTCAGCCGACCGCAGACACACACAGCCGACCGCAGACACACACAGCCGACCGCAGACACACACAGCCGACCGCAGACACACACAGCCGACCGCAGACACACACAGCCGACCGCAGACACACACAGCCGACCGCAGACACACACAGCCGATTGCAGACACACACAGCCGATTGCAGACACACACAGCAAATCACACACACAGCCGATCAGAGACACACATAGCCGATCGCAGACACACATAGCCGATTGCAGACACACACAGCAAATCACACACACAGCCGATCAGAGACACACATAGCCGATCGCAGACACACAGCAAATCACACACACAGCCGATCGCAGACACACACAGCCGACCGCAGACACACACAGCCGATTGCAGACACACACAGCAAATCACACACACAGCCGATCAGAGACACACATAGCCGATCGCAGACACACATAGCCGATTGCAGACACACACAGCAAATCACACACACAGCCGATCAGAGACACACATAGCCGATCGCAGACACACATAGCCGATCGCAGACACACACAGCCGATTGCAGACACACACAGCCGACCGCAGACACACACAGCCGACCGCAGACACACACAGCCGATTGCAGACACACACAGCCGATTGCAGACACACAGCAAATCACACACACAGCCAATCGCAGACACACATAGCCGATCGCAGACACACATAGCCGACCGCAGACACACACAGCCGACCGCAGACACACACAGCCGACCGCAGACACACACAGCCGACCGCAGACACACACAGCCGACCGCAGACACACACAGCCGATTGCAGACACACACAGCAAATCACACACACAGCCGATCGCAGACACACATAGCCGATCGCAGACACACATAGCCGATCGCAGACACACACAGCCGACCGCAGACACACACAGCCGACCGCAGACACACACAGCCGATTGCAGACACACACAGCCGATTGCAGACACACAGCAAATCACACACACAGCCGATCAGAGACACACATAGCCGATCGCAGACACACATAGCCGATCGCAGACACACATAGCCGATCGCAGACACACATAGCCGATCGGAGACACACACAGCCGACCGCAGACACACACAGCCGACCGCAGACACACACAGCCGACCGCAGACACACACAGCCGATTGCAGACACACACAGCCGATTGCAGACACACAGCAAATCACACACACAGCCGATCGCAGACACACATAGCCGATCGCAGACACACATAGTCGATCGCAGACACACATAGCCGATCGCAGACACACAGCCGATTGCAGACACACACAGCCGACCGCAGACACACACAGCCGACCGCAGACACACACAGCCGACCGCAGACACACACAGCCGACCGCAGACACACACAGCCGACCGCAGACACACACAGTCGATTGCAGACACACACAGCCGACCGCAGACACACACAGCCGATTGCAGACACACACAGCCGACCGCAGACACACAGCCGATTGCAGACACACAGCCGATTGCAGACACACACAGCAAATCACACACACAGCCGATCGCAGACACACACAGCCGACCGCAGACACACACAGCCGACCGCAGACACACACAGCCGACCGCAGACACACACAGCCGACCGCAGACACACACAGCCGACCGTAGACACACACAGCCGACCGCAGACACACACAGCCGACCGCAGACACACACAGCCGACCGCAGACACACACAGCCGACCGCAGACACACACAGCCGACCGCAGACACACACAGCCGATTGCAGACACACACAGCCGATTGCAGACACACACAGCAAATCACACACACAGCCGATCGCAGACACACATAGCCGATCGCAGACACACATAGCCGATCGCAGACACACACACACACAGCCGATTGCACACACACGCACACATCACATCCAGCGCTTCCAGCTGCAGGGAATGATGAGAGCAAGTAACGTGTCCGACCGCATGTACTGCGTTCCACCACACTGCCTCTCAGGATTCTGCCAGTGAGAAGAGATCGGTATCGCTGGATGTGGTGAGTATGTATGCGATCCGATGTGTGTGCGATCCGATGTTTGTGTGTGCGATCTGATTATGTGTGCAATCCGATGTTTGTGTGTGAGACCAGATGTTTGTGTGGGAGATCTGACTGTGTGTGTGTGAGATCTGATGTGTGCGGGTGTGCGATAGCTACAGGTCCTGCCACTCAGCATCGGGTGAGTGATTGCACGGTGCCGCTGTCTATAATGAAGTGTCATTACTGAACCGCGACTAGGGCTTATTTTCGGGGGAGGGCTTATATTTAAGCCTTGCTCCAAAAATGCTGAAAATCCCTGCTAGGGCTTATTTTTGGGGGAGGGCTTATTTTTGGAAAAACACGGTAGGCAAACCTCCAGTGAAAGCTCAATTGTTGCTGCTGCTGGTCAAAGGGAGAAGAAAAGGTCATGAACAATAAGTAGGTGGGTGAGAGATATATACGCAAGGCGAGTATGGACAAATTCAGTTATTTAAAATGATGAATGAGTGGAGAAATCAGAAGAAAAAACTGAGAAATAAAGGAAAAATAACAAAATAATAGAAGTGGAGCTAGAACACTGTTGTACTGTGTTTCCCCGAAAATAAGACAGGGTTTTATATTATTTTTTTGGTCCTAAAGATGTCTTATGTTCTTTCAGAAACAAACATTTATATTTATTCTTGAACCAAAAAAAATCAACATTTATTCAAACATAATCATATTATCACATTCTGGAATGTCAACATAACTCTCCAAAACCTGAATTCCATCATCAATTTTTTGAGATCCTATTACCTTTTTCCATATACGACAATCTACATTAACCAGTATTCATGAACAAAAATCAAAAATGTGTGCAGGCAGCTATCAAGAAACATGTAATAAGACCTATTAAAAAAATGATATAGAGGTATGAATAAATTATAAAAGCATATCTTTATTATTTGTATCAAATGTCACAAAATGTTAAAAATGAATGACGTACTCCTCTTGTTTGTAACCTTTTGTGATATTTTATACAAGTGATAAAGATATACTTTTATAATTTATTCATATATATATGTATATATGTATATATATATATATATATATATATATATATTATATATGTCTTGCCTCTCTAAAGCACCTCTGCTGGCTAAAGTTTTGTTATAATCAATGTAAAAAAGTAGATAGAGTAGACCTTCATCAAGGAAAACAGATACCCCCTAAACAGAAAGACACCCCCCTCCCAAAAGAGTCATACTCACCAGACCACATTAGACCCAAAACAATTATAGTTGGCAAGTGCTGACAGTGGATGGGCTCTCACACACAGATCTGCGTCACTCCTGTCAAAGGCGCGTTATCATGTCCCTTACCATTCCACCTGTTTTCCACTACAGTCAAGTGTAGTGGTTGGCTCCCACTGGTGACCGGAAGCAGCCACAACGCTCAAGTATGAAGTGATGTCAGCGGTACTACCCAACCTGTGTGTGAGAGTCTGGCTTTTCCATGTATGGCGGGAGCTGCCTGGACGATTTTTTACTAAACTGTAAATAGGACGTTTCTGGGGGAGTAGGGAAAATTTTTCAAGCATACACCCCAAATCCTGAAAAATCATGCTACGGAATATTTTTGAGGTAGGTCTTATTTTCAGGTAAACAGGGTAGGAATGAAGGAGAGGAAAAACTAGAAAAAAGAAAATTGGAATAATCTGGTAGAGACACAGTGTAAATGGGAAAATGTAAGTTAGATAAGGCAGAAAACTGCGAAGGCAGAGCAGAAGAGGGTGGAGAAGTGAAGGATAAGGAACAGTGGTAAAGCATTGTATCCGATGTGTAATGTGAAGGAAGGGACAGGTGCATGAGCTCTGCAGTTGGCAGATTCAATACAGAAGGAAAGAGAAAAGCAACATAAAAAGGAAAAAGTAATATATATATATATATATATAAAAAAAAATCTATATCAGGAAAAAAGGAGGAAAGCCAGCACTGCCTGAAAATGACATGCAACAAATAATAAGTGTAAATTCACAACATCATTCCATCTGTACTATACTACAAAATGAAATTTAATTGATCAATTTTTTTGAGGCACCCCTGCCACGTCAAGGCAAATCTCAATAGAGGGTTCCTTACTCTATAATTTATATTTTCATTGTGCCATACGGCCTCCTAATTGCATTAAAAGCAGAACCATATTGAGGCAACACATATACCTGTAACATTTCAGAACCGCTTCCATGTTACAAAGAGAGGCAACTGCGAATAAAGGCAGCCCAGGCACAGCATGGTGATGCACGTACCTGTGGGCATGTTAACATGCTAAGAGGGTGGACTAGCCGGGAGAAGTAGCGCCCTTACGACTAGTCCCTGCGCTCATTAGCATAAGATAAAAGATATTTAGAAATACTTTTTCTAAAGAGCTCTTTATCTATGCTACTAGATACAGGGACAATTAGGCAGGGATTAGCTATATGCACCCAGAACTGCTCATGGTTCTGGGTGCATATTTCCCCTTACAGGTTCCCTTTATACATGTAGCTGATTGGCGGTCTTTAATGGCACTGGGTGGTTCATGTAAACAGACCTTTAAAAGAATATGTCAGAAGAATAGACCATCCAAAGTCGTGTATTTGGGCATGTAGAACATAGAAAACAGAATACGGAATAAAATGACACATTGCTATCTACAATCCAATGTCTTATTTCAGAAGACAAAACATTTTCTTAATAAATAAATAAACTTTTAAAATCTATGGGCTGGACACAGATCTCCCTGAGAATTTGCCAACACAGCTTGAGATTTGTAATACCTGACAGTTTGCTCTCCTGATCTTACTGCAGAGCTGTGTGTAATTATTACTAACATAGTACAGTAGTCTTTCAAACACAACTGCAGTTGTAGCTCTGCTTTCTTAGTGCTGTCAGCTCATCCTCCTCCCCCCCCACACTGGCTGTCTATGAGATGGAATCTGAAGTGTTAGGGGTACTTTGCACGTTGCGACATCGCTAGCATCGGCTAGCGATGCCGAGCGCGATAGTACCCGCCCCTGTCGCACATGAGATATCTGGTGATCGCTGCCGTAGCGAACATTATCGCTACGGCAGCTTCACACGCACATATCTGCTCGGCGACGTCGTTGTGACTGCCGAACTATCACTCCTTCAAGGGGGAGTTGCGTTCGGCGTCACAGCGACGTCACTAATCGGCCGGCCAATAGAAGCGGAGGGGCGGAGATGAGCGGGACATAACATCTCGCCCACCTTCTCCCTTCCGCATTGCCGTCGGGACGCAGATAAGGAGATGTTTGTCGCTCCTGCGGGTTTACACACAGCGATGTGTGGAGCTGCAGGAGCGACAAACAACATCGTACCTGCGGTCGACCCGACATTATGAAAATGTCAGACGCTACACAGATCACCGATTTTCGACGCTTTTGCGATCATTTATCGGTGCATCTAGGATTTACACGTTGCGATATCGTTACCGGCGCCAGATGTGCGTCACCAACGACGTGACCCCAACGATATTCCGGATGCGATGTCGCAGTGTATAAAGTACCCCTAAGTTGTAATCAGGCACAGCTCTGTAGTAGAGCTGATACTGTTAAGGTCCAGTCACACTAAGCAACTTACCACCGATCCCAACAACGATAGGGATCGCTGGTAAGTTGCTAGGAGGTTGCTGGTGAGATGTCACACTGCGACGCTCCAGCGATCCCACCAGCAACCTGCCCTGGCAGGGATCGCTGGAGCGTGGCTACACGAGTTGCTGGTGAGCTCACCAGCAACCAGTGACCAGCCACACGTGCAGAGAGCAGGGAGCAGCGCACACTGAGCGCTGGCTCCTTGCTCTCCTAGTTACAGCACACATCGGGTTAATTACCCGATGTGTGCTGCAGCTAAATGTGCACAGAGCAGGGAGCAGCGCACACTGCTTAGCGCTGGCTCCTTGCTCTTCTAGTTACAGCACACATCGGGTTAATTACCCGATATTTGCTGCAGCTAAATGTGCACAGAGCAGGGAGCAGCGCACACTGCTTAGCGCTGGCTCCCTGCTTTCCTAGCTACAGCACACATCGGGTTAATTAACCCGATGTGTCCTGCAGCTACATGTGCACAGAGCAGGAGCCGGCACTGACAGTGATAGCGTCTGAGGCTGGTAACAAAGGTAAATATCGGGTAACCAAGGACAGGGCTTCTTGGTTACCCGATGTTTACATTGGTTACCAGCCTCCGCAGAAGCCGGCTCCTGCTGCCTGCACATTTAGTTGTTGCTGTCTCGCTGTCACACACAGCGATCTGTGCTTCACAGCGGGACAGCAACAACTAAAAAATGGCCCAGGACATTCAGCAACAACCAACGACCTCACAGCAGGGGCCAGGTTGTTGCTGGATGTCACACACAGCAACATCGCTAGCAACGTCACAAAAGTTGTTCGTTAGCAGCGATGTTGCTAGCGATGTTGCTTAGTGTGACGGGGCCTTTATGTGAGAGGAGCTAGAGCTGCAGATGTATTTTTAATGACACAACGCTCAGCTCTGTTGTAATAATCACACACCTCTCTGCAGTGAGATCAGGAGAGCAGAATGTCAGTCATTACATGTCTCACACTGGTAACACCCCCTTTAATGTAAAATAAGCTCTTCAGGTAGATTCTCAGGGACATCTGTTTCTGACTCATAGACCTTTAAGGGGTCATCTTGTCTATCATGACAAGTATAGAGTGACTGCATACTTGTGAATCCTCACATTGCATACACTATGTGCTGTGAGCATTCTCCGGTGTTAGAACTGAGAATGGCAGTCATATTTCCAGCAAGTACGTGATATCCATACTCCTGGCCAGAATCCTATTAGATGGGTGCGGCCTCGATCAAAGCAAAGTATATTGAGTGTGGTCTCCACACTCTCGCCCAGCTAGTCATACATGCAGCCATGTGACCCCCGTTCACGGCTCTGACACCAGATTTGTTCCATGTGAGAATTCCCAAGTTTGCAGTCACATAGAGTGACTGCAAACATGTCATTTTACACTAGACAACCCCTTTAACAGATCATTTACATTTTATGAGCTATGCAAATATCTCTGGATATCAGATCATGGATATCACTGGAACATTTTAGTCCACTGTCTATGACCTATATGCCCATACAGACATGTAAAGCAGGTTAACCCATCTGACAGATAGTGATGACCTGGAAAATATGCCCCATCATAAAATCTCATCTTCGATAAGGATAGTAATTTATATTATCTAATACATTATTGGTGATTATGTCTACATTAATTGTACACTCTTTTTCCTTTTATCTTTATTGTAAAATGTGTCTTGTTCTTCCATGTGGAACATATTTAGCACATTAAGCCAAAAACTGTTTTGAGAATCTGAGTGAATGATTAATGTGGTCAACACACTTTAGATGGAATCAAACCTAGCATGTAAAATGTGGTCAAAGGTTCACAAACTAGATAAGTACATATTTATTTAACCAAGAGGTGTTGGAGCCACGACACCAGCCTCAGCATTTGCTTATCTTTCCTCATTGACCCATGCTAAAATGTAAGGCTGGGAAAACATCATATGGCTTTAGAAAGGACACCTAATACTAAAATATATAGATTACACTCACATATAATACTTGTGTAGTGTGTGATCTACATATAGAGTCATGAAAAAACTACTATACCTTCTTTGAAGTCATGGTTTTTGAGTTAGGGGATAATAAAAAATCAGGTCCTAACGGTACCGTTACACTTAGCGACACTCCAGCGATCCCACCAGCGATCTGACCTGGCAGGGATCGCTGGAGCGTCGCTACATGGTCGCTGGTGAGCTGTCAAACAGGCAGATCTCCACAGCGATCAGAGATCAGCCACCAGCAAATCGTGTAACGACGCTGTGCTTCATAACCATGGTACACATCGGGTTACTAAGCAAAGCTCTTTGCTTATAGTTACCCGATGTGTACCTTGGCTACGTGTGCAGGAAGCAGGGAGCTGGCTTCTAGAAGCTGCGGACGCTGGTAACAAAGGTAAATATCGGGTAACCAAGCAAAGCGCTTTGCTTGGTTACCTGATGTGTACCTTGGTTACCAGCATCCGCAGAAGCCGGCTCTTTGCTCCCTGCACATTCAGATCGTTGCTCTCTCGCTGTCACACACAGCGATGTGTGCTTCACAGTGGGAGAGCAATGACCAAAAAATGGTCCAGGACATTCAGCAACGACCGGCGGCCTCACAGCAGGGGCCAGGTCGTTGCTGGATATCACACACAGCAACATCGCTAGCAAGATCGCTGTTACGTCACAAAAACATGTGACTCAGCAGCGATGTCGCTAGCGGTGTCGCTTAGTGAGACGTGGCCTTTAGGTGTTAAAATTAGGCAAGTACAATCTCAGATGAACAATATATGACAAATTACACTTTCATAATTTCATAAAAAATAGGCTATAAGGCAGAAGCAGTGTATGAAAAAACTAAGTACACCCAATGAACCACTAGCTCATAGAACCACATTCACATCAATAATGTGAAGTAATCGTTTTCTGCATGACTATCAGTCTCTCACATCTTTCTGGAGGAATTTTAGACGACTCTTCTTAAATTCATTGACGTTTGTGGGCATTCAGATATTCACAGCTCTCTCTTAAGGTCCCACCATGGCGTTTCTATTGGGTGAGGCAGGGGCAGACATATCATTGGTGCAACCTGTGCAGCCGCACAGGGGACCAAGTGGTAAGATGGGCAATTTCTACCTCTAAAGTAGGTGAAATAGGGCATATTGATGGCTATTAGACTGAAAAGTGGCCCTTTTATGTCTTTGTCCACCAGTGGGGAGAGGTCTGCACTTTGACCATGCCATTTTCACACCTTGCTGCTTTTATTTTTTCACCTTTTGTTACGTAGATTTTATGGGGTGCTTGACATCATTGTTCTGTTGTATGATGCCATTTTGGCCATGCTTTAGCTTTTGGATAGATAGCCCTACATTTGACTCCAGTATCCCTATTTGTATTCAGAGGAGTTCATGGTTGACTTAATGACTTCAGGGTACCCTGCTCCTGTTACTGCAAAACAAGCCCAAATTATCACCTTCCCCCACCATGCTTGACAGACCAGCAAACTGCCTAAACATCTGCTTTTATGGAAAAAGTCACACTTGCTAATGAACAATTTATCAAGGGCATTTGATTAACAGCATCTGGCAGTTACTTACTCTTTCTGCTTTCATGGACATTAAGAGTATTTAATGTTTTCAACACTTCTGTACTATAGATTAGTTTTAAATAATGATTCTAATTTGTCATGATTTGTTGTAGTTACCTAAATTTAAGACCTTCGATGGACCCCAATATGTAAAACCATAAAATTCAACTTTTTTCATCCCAATAAAAAATTGGGATAAAAAACAAATGTCATTGATTCTAAAAACGCACAATATGTCAGCTTTCTCTTGAATGTGAGAATCTATATAATGTCATAATACACAGTTGTAAAACAGATTGCTTTTGGTGTCTTTAGATTTCTGAGAAATATTTATATGGATATCATTTATATATATTTTTTTACATGATAGCTATTCTGTTAGATCTTTATTTTCATTCTCTCAAAAGCTGAGCTTCACTTTACATAATAAAAATAATTTAGCTTTGTTTCTGTACTAAAAAATAATGTTTTATTTGTTTTTTAATTGTTTTCTTTTGCAGGTTTGGCTTGTGGCGGTACCATACATTGAGAAATACAGAATGGAGCACATTCCCGAATCCAGACCCGTTTCACCTACTGCTTTCTCTGTGGATTCAATGTCCGTGAGCAGCTCTTCCGTGACTGACCAGCAAGACAATCCTTGTGATCATGAGCACATTGAACCTTAGGGCTGCCTTAATTTTAATAAAAGAAATGCCATGGGTAGTTTTGTAGTGAAGCACCAGCAGCCAACCGGAGGTGTTGGTAAAACAATTGTAACATAGATAAAAGGTCTTAACATCTTATCTCCATGTACTGTACTATAAGCAAGTGGTGTAATCATGTATTTTGTTATGATATTAAATATTGATTGGAACCAAACTTGAGAATAATGATGTAGTATGTGATGAAAATGGTTACTAATGTCTCGGCTGAATAACCTTTTAACCTTTACATCAAATCTTTTACTAAGCATCCGTAGGAAATACGCATATTAAGACTGCTCCCTCTATGTCTGACATTTTTATGGGACCCTACTCTACTTCTATACGCCTCAATTTTCAATTGTAGCATGATAAAGTATTATGGATGTAATCTTCCCTAGAAACATTGCTTGGAGAGAAAAATTTCTCTAAGGCCTCGTTCAGACATCCGTGTTGCATCCAAATCTTTTTCATGATAGAACATGTAAACAATATACCGTATTTTTTGAACTTTAAGACGCACTTTTTCCCTCAAATGTTGGGGGAAAGTGGGAGGTGCGTCTTATAGTCTGAATGTAGGGCTGAAGGGAATGAGGGTGCTGCGGTGGAGCGGGTCATCGGGGCACGAGCAGGCTGCAGCAGCGCCTGCCGTGATCACGTGGGCCCGCTCATTACATATGAACGCCCAACCTCCCTCCAATCTCTCAGCGCTAAAGCCGGCGCTGACAGGTGGGCGGGGAATGCGCACTTACTAAACAGCCGGCCGTGATCACCCCTGGCAACTACAGCATGGAGTGATCATGTGCGGCTGTATTCACTGCCCCCCACGCATCATCATCAGCGCGGGGGTGCAGTGAATCAGTACACTCACCGTTCCCCTGCAGCATCGCGATCTCCTCCTGTCTGCCGGTCGCGCTGTGTGGAGACTAGCGGTGCGCACATCGCTGTGCGCACGTGTCCACGCGCAGCCGCCGCCGACACAGACAGGAGGACATCGCGATGCTGCAGGGATTGTGGCCGGCTCCACAGAGTGCTGCCGGCACAGACAGAGGAGGAGCCACGCTGCGTGGAGCGAGGAAAGGTGAATATAAATGTTTTTCTTTTTTTTTCTCTGTGTGCCACAGGATGATGGCGTATATAGCAGGATGATGGCGTATATAGCAGGATGGGAGCACATACCAGGATGGGGGTATATAGCAGTATGCAGCCATATGCCAGGATGGGGTATATAGCAGGACAGGATGCGGCCATATGCCAGGATGAGGTATATAGCAGCATGGGAGCACATACCAGGATGTTAGTATATAGAAAGACGGAGCTATACCAGGATGAGTGAGATTATATATATATATATATATATATATATATATATATATATATATATATATATATACATATATATATATATATAAATAAAGGCAGGAGGATCATTACCAGGATGGGGTACCTTAGTAGAGAATTTGGGGCATTACCCCCATGATAGTGTCAGCAGCAGATCCTCACCCCATAACAGTGTTATGACCACATTTTTTGCTTAAAATTTTATTTTCCTATCTTCCTTCTCTAAAACCAGGGTGTGTCTTATGGTTCGGTGCGTCTTCTAGTCCGAAAAATACGGTAATCTATGATGCGATTCACATGTCCATGCTTTTTTACAGACTGTGT
Organism: Anomaloglossus baeobatrachus; assembly: GCF_048569485.1. Taxonomy (NCBI): domain Eukaryota; kingdom Metazoa; phylum Chordata; class Amphibia; order Anura; family Aromobatidae; genus Anomaloglossus; species Anomaloglossus baeobatrachus. The sequence goes on along the minus strand of NC_134356.1, from coordinate 267,155,995 downwards.
CTGCACAAAACTCATGGAGAAATGTCCATTCTTTTCCAGTATTACATATTCAAAAGGCCAATATATAAGCAGGGCCGGCCTTAGCCTGAATGGCGCCCTGTGCAAAACTGCCCTTTAGTGCCCCCCCCTCTACTGATTTTGTACCCAGTTTCCAGGAAACAAACGAGGACCAGAGGCAATTTTTTTATATCCTAAGAAAATTGATTTCTTCAAATGTACAATAAAGTCCTCCGGATTTGTGCTGGAGAATCTGATTCTCAATACACATTAATTCCACCACATCTCGTACATGCTGTGTGCCTGGATATTACATTATGGATGGTACATATGGATCCTCCCCAATGGGGTGCACATGTATCTGCAGAATGAGGTGCTGCTGCTCTTTGTGGAGAGATGGTATAAATTCATATACACTTAGAGGGGCGCAGGTTGTGGTCCCATTGGTGGGATCAACATCTACTATACAAATCCTGAGGATAAATGTACCAGATGAGGGCACACAAGGCACCATGGAGCCAGCGGCCGATGCTGTGTGTACGCCGGACCAAAAAGTCCAAAATACAGATGTTAAAGGGGAATGTACGAAATTAGAAAAAAATCTCTGCTTTCTACATAATAAAGAGTCTTCAGGTTATATGTGTCGCTGCCTCTCAGCTCCAATGACCTGAACAAACTGAGGTGCAACACCACATACACACCATAAGGACGGGGGGCGTTGTGTATGTGTCGCTGCCTCTCAGCTCCACTACCCTGAGCAGACTGAGGTGCAGCACCACATACACACCATAAGGGAGGGGCACGGTGTATGGAAGAACTACGGCATATATACTGTAATCCCTTTATTAACCAGACTGGGCACACCCCATTTGGCAATGCTGCAAATAATTTTGTTGGAAAATTTGTAAGATAAATCAACGCCGAATAATGTAATATGCAGAACTTCATAATGCACACCTCAGCTGCTGCAGAACCTCAAAATACACACCTCAGATGCAATAGAACCTCATTATACACATCTCAGCTGCTGCAAAATCTCATAATTCCCCTCAGTTGCTTCAGAACCCCATAAGACACACCTCAGCTACTGCAGAACCCCATAATACACACCTCAGCTGCTGCAGAACCCCATAATACACACCTCAGCTACTGCAGAACCCCATAATACACGTCAGTTGCTGACGATGGATTACATTGATAGAATGGCCTTCATAACAACATTAAGGCTAAGTTCACACAGGACATCTTTTGTTGCATTTTTGAGGTCACAAAGATGCCCCTGCATGCATTTCCTCCCCCCCAGCAAAGTCTATGGGATTTCTCTTTTGCTGTCCACACTGGGCATCTTTTGTTGGCTGCGTTTTTGAAGATGCAGCATGTTAGTTCTTTTTGCGTTTTAGTTTTTGAACCCTTCCAGTCAATAGATTAGACTTAAAAACCGCATTAGGTAAAACGCGATAAAAATGTGTCAAAAACACATTGCGGTTTTTTTATGCATTTTTGCCGGGTGCATTTTTGGTGCATTCTTGGGACAAAAACACTGCATATTTGTGGTAAAAAAGATGCCCCGTGAGAACATCCCCTAAACCATTCCATGTGATGTGCAGACGGCAGTGACGCCATGTAACATATGAGACTCCGCTGTTATTTTCTACCAGGTAAGGAATCTGACAGCCGATTGCCCTGCACGACCCCCGTGTGGAAGGAATCAGACGCCGGCTCCATTATTGCACTCCTGTATATTTTACTCTGTTTCTTCCACATTTCAGATAAAACACATTTTATCTCTGCCGAGGACGATGCAGTCAGGATGAGGAGCCCGGGAGGCCGGTGCCCAGTGGCTTCTCCCTGCTCTGCTGCACATTGACTGGTCGAACCCCCAAAATGTGTAATATACACTGTTAGGATTTCATTTGCCAATGAAATCACTCACAAGTGATTTGCAGACTCTGGGTCATCTGCTGAATGACGTCTCCTCCTGCTTCTCTCATTGTTATAATTTTCAATTTGAGAGGAACAGGAGGAGACGTCATTCTGCAGATGACCACACATTGCAAATCACATGTGAGTGATCAGGTGACAACTACTCGAATCAGCAAGTGAAATCCTAACAGAACGCATATTACACACCTATAGGATATGGCAGGTCAATATTCAGAATTACATTACATTACACACTATACGTGACATGTACAGGGCATATGTAGGGTGTATAATCTAATATATAAAGGTGTGTGTGTGTGTGTGTAAGTGTGTGTGTGTGTAAGTGTGTGTGTAAGTGTGTGTGTGTGTGTGTGTAAGTGTGTAAGTGTGTCTGTGTGTGTGTGTGTGTGTGTGTGTCCAATAAAGGAATTTGCACCGTCACATTTACAATCACAAAATTTTGCACAGACGCCTCATGTGACCCAGGGAACGTCATAGACTATGTTTTGATGAGAAATTTTAACCCCACACTTTAGTTATTCGCCGTAAAAACCTGCTTATACTAAAATCAATGGCGCTGGGAACTACATGTCATTAATAAGAGCTGTAATATGTTGCTATAGGCAACAAAGGACATTCTTTTTTTAAGACAGGTAATGTGCCAGATAATATGATGTCAATAGAGACAAACACAGACACACAGAGACACAGTCTGATACAGAGACAGAGACACACAAACACAGAGACAGACACAGAAACAGAGACAGAGACAGAGAGAGATACACACACACTGAGACTGATGCAGGGACACACAGGGACAGGGACACACACAGGGACAGGGACACACACAGGGATAGGGACACACACAGGGATAGGGACACACACTGACAGAGACACACAGAGACCTAGACACAGACATAGAATCACAGAGACTGATATAGACAGAGAAGAGAGACACAGACACACAGACATACAGAGACTGACAAACAGACTGATACAGAGACACAGAGACATAGACACACAAAGACTGATTCAGAGACACAGAGGCACAGAGAAAGACTGAGAAAGAGACGGAGACACACACAGGGACACACAGAGGCACTCATACAGAGACAAAGACACGGACACAGAAACACAGACACATACAGAGACACATTCAAACACAGAGACACACAGAGACAGACACAGATACACAGACAGACACACACAGAGACCCACAAAGACAAACACACAGACACACAGAGACAGACACAGATATAGTCACAGAGACAGAGATACACAGAGACAGAGACACACAGAGATACATACAAATACAAGCACAGACACGCAGAGACAGAAACACACAGAGAGCGGGAGACAGAGAGGGACACAGAGGCAGAGACACACAGACAGAGACACAGAGGCAGAGACACACAGAGACAGACACATAGACAGAGATACAGACAGACACACACCGAGACCCATAAAGACAGAAACACACAGACACACAGAGACAGACACAGACAGATATAGTCACAGAAATACATAGAGACAGAGACACACAGATACATACAAACACAAGCACAGACAGGCAGAGACAGAAACACAGAGAGCGGGAGACAGACAGAGAGGGACAGAGTGGAGAGAGGGAGAGAGACAATTACTTTCCCGGGCACCGCCAGGTACTACAGCTAGTATATATGTGTATCTATTAGCCCCTACACATGCTCTGGGTGGGTGCCACTGTGGCCGCTAGCTGCAGGGCCCACTGGCATCACGTCCCAGGCTCCCCCTGATGTCATTACACCTATCCAGGGCCCACAGCTGCAGAGCAAGGGCGAAACAGAGAGCCAGTGGCCATCCAGTCCTCAATGGTGTTCAACCATGCATCCGAGGAAATAGCAATGGCCCCCATCACCGACAGGCCCAGTCACTGCCACTGCATAAATTACACAATATACATGACACATACATAGATACTATGGAAAAGATAAATGGATGCAGGGTCGGGACTGGGGTGTCTGGGGTCCACAGGAGGAGGAGTTAACTCTAGAGGCCAAACAACTATATGCAAATAGCTGCAGGAGCCCCCACACAGCCTCCTATGCACAGCAGGAGCCCCCACACAGCCTCCTATGCACAGCAGGAGCCCCCACACAGCCTCCTATACACAGCAGGAGCCCCCACACAGCCTCCTATACACAGCAGGAGCCCCCACACAGCCTCCTATACACAGCAGGAGCCCCCACACAGCCTCCTATACACAGCAGGAGCCCCCACACAGCCTCCTATACACAGCAGGAGCCCCCACACAGCCTCCTATACACAGCAGGAGCCCCCACACAGCCTCCTATACACAGCAGGAGCCCCCACACAGCCTCCTATACACAGCAGGAGCCCCCACACAGCCTCCTATACACAGCAGGAGCCCCCACACAGCCTCCTATACACAGCAGGAGCCCCCACACAGCCTCCTATACACAGCAGGAGCCCCCACACAGCCTCCTATACACAGCAGGAGCCCCCACACAGCCTCCTATACACAGCAGGAGCCCCCACACAGCCTCCTATATACAGCAGGAGCCCCCACACAGCCTCCTATACACAGCAGGAGCCCCCACACAGCCTCCTATACACAGCAGGAGCCCCCACACAGCCTCCTATACACAGCAGGAGCCCCCACACAGGCTCCTATACACAGCAGGAGCCCCCACACAGGCTCCTATGCACAGCAGTAGCCTCCACATAGCCTCTTGTATACAACAGGAGCCCTCACAGATCCCATATAGACAAAAAAAAAAAAAATTATATTCACCTAATCCTGATTCCCAGCACCGCAGCCTCCATCTTCTCTTCTATGGTGGCCTGCGGAGGCAGCGCGATGCAATTGTGGCGCCCCTGACCTGGTCAGGCACCACTGAGTACTGCACCCATGCTGGGGACAGTACAATACAGGTAATCCAGAAGGCTGACTGGGGTGTGGAACACAGGCGCATAGTGATCAGGTCTCACACATGTACCCATGAGAGGACCCCTGGGGATCCCAGGAGGGGGCAAGCCTTCACCTTCACTGGAATAGTGGAGGGGGTAGAGCCTCCATCTCCTCTCAAGGGGTGTGGTAAGAGAATCTGGTTGCTAGGTGGCGTAGGCAAGAACAGGAGAGGAGGAGCAGTGAGTCAGTTAGAGCAGAACTCCATAGGGCTCAGTGAGGAGCAGACCTGTGGGGCTGTTGCTGTCTAACAGCGCCCGCGCAGTGGCTACAGACGGGGGAGAACGGTCAACTAGGAGTGCTGCCTGAAAGCCAGCTTCAGCTAGAGAGTGCACGGAGTGGGAAGTAAGGAGACTGCTAGAGAGCACCAGGCCCAACCGGGCGGCAGATCCCGAAGCGAGGATAGATTCACCTTTCCCTGCTAAACCTGCCGGTGTGGGGCTCTTAAAGCCCACACCACAACACTACAAAAGCCGCAGCCACGTAACCGCAGTGAGGGCCCATAGGTCATAGGAGGCAAGAGGCTGGAGTGGCCTGGTCCGGGGAACAAGCACACGGCAAACAAGAAGGGGAGAGAGGCTTGGAGCATCTTCCCTGGGTGACCCCCATAGGGACTCAAAGTCGGGGTTACCCCAAACCACCAAGGGCTAAGGAAGGCGAGTCAGTAGTCACCCTCATAAAGTCAGCCTGAAGGATACCTGGTTCCTACCTGGTTCATCTCAGCTACGCCCGGGTTACTCACCCTGCCACCTGAAGTGAGTAAAAACCCTGAAAGACATCCTGCCTGTGTGGTCATTCTGCGACTTGTGGTACTACAAACCTACACAGGGCCCTGGGGCTTGCCTCACTCTCAGGAGGCTACTACATCTAACTGCACACACCATCAGCCCCAGGCGACCCTCAACCTGCAGTGGCGGTCCCTACTGGCCGCAATACTGAGAGTGGCGTCACGATCAAAAACAGAAGATTTCCTACCAGTGACGGAGATCCAGCAACGTGGAGTCCCTGAAGGTAATGCACCGACACTGACACGGCACCGGCGGGGCTTCACATTTGGCGTCACGAACAGGATAAGGACTAGACCTGTTCAGACAGGTGACCATGTGCCTGGGCGGTCCGCTTGAAAAATTGGAAGCGCCGCCATATTGCCACCATGAAAAGCGCGCTGAAAAACAACAGCAGCCCGCGCTGGAAGAAGTTACCGCCCACGAAGAGGTGTGGCTACCCAGAGATCCCCTGCAGAGTTCTGACCTTGCCGGCTGTGAGAGCGGAAGCGTCCAGAGACGGCGGAGCAGAGAAGAAGCCAGTAGCGTGCTAGAGAAAATGGAGTCCAGACGCGGATACCCAGAGCCAGGCACTGCTGCCTGGTGGTGCCGGGAGCTTGCCATCTTCTGCGACCGGCTGGAGGCCGGGATTGTGCGACAGCTTAGGGAAGAACGCACGGAGCTCCTGGAGATGGCTGCGGTGGTGCGGACCTACGAGGAGGGAGCCGCGCGACGCATGTCAGACCGAGCGGCGACGACGCAGACCCCGATGCTGCCACAGATGGGTGAGTCGAGTGATGCCCCGGCCAGCGCAAGTGCCCCGACCCCTGCTGCCACGCCCGCGGTCCCGGAAGAGGCGCCCGGCGCGGCGCCACCGAACCAGGCCGCAGCCACGCTAGATGCAGCCCGCCAAATCCAGGCCGCCGCAGCCATGCCCCGCCTGGCCCGCAAAGGTCCGACTACCACTGCGATACTGATCCGTGCCGCAGGTGTGACACTGACCCAGGCTGCCACCCTGCTGAGCCCAGTCCGCCAAGACCCCACCGCAGCAGCGACGCTCGTCCGCGCCGCAAGTGAGATGCTGAACCAGGCCGCAGCCCCGCCGGGTGCGGCCCGCCAAGCTCCGATCGCTGCAGCGACGTCCAGCCCAGCCTGCACAGAGCCCCCTGCAACAGCGACACTGATCCAGGCCGCCGCCATGCCGGGCGCGGCCCGCCAAGACCAGGCCGCCGCCATGCCAGGCGCGGCCCGCCAAGACCAGGCCGCCGCCATGCCGGGCGCGGCCCGCCAAGACCAGGCCGCCGCCATGCCAGGCGCGGCCCGCCAAGACCAGGCCGCCGCCATACAGGGCGCGGCCCGCCAAGAGATTGCATCACTATTTTCCCCGGCCTGCAAGGCCAGAGCAGACACCGCTCCCCAGTCCAGAGAGGTCCCTGCTAGGAAGACCCTGATAGGAGAGGACCCTGAATACTGGAAGCTGAAGGCTGACCTCGAGGCCCAGTTCCCACAAGAGATGGTGGATCGGTATTTGCTCCCTCCGTATACCCCCAAGGAGATTCCGGCAACCCCTGCAGCCGCGCCAAAGAGTCCACCGCCCAGACCAGCTGAAGAGAGCCCATCCCCAGCACTGCCACAACCAGAGTGCAGCGAAGAACTAAGGGGGAGAGGAGGCCAGGAAGCAGAAGGGCTGACTCCGACGCCTACCGCAGCGGACCCCTACCCAGAGCCGGAGATGCTGCCCTATTCCCGCTGGGAGGAGGAAGACTTGACACCGTCAGCAGATGAAGATCAACCCAAAGGCCTCACCTGGGAGCCTGCAGGCATGAACCCAGCCCGCAAGACACGGCGCAGCAGAGCAAAGTATCCTCCAACACCACAGTCTCCAGAGCAGAGAGAGGTCACAGCCAGAGACCTGGAGGAGAAAAGGTGCCTAAGAAGGTCCCAAGCCCAGGCTAGAGGACCCCTTTACAGAGGAATAGTTGAGGACTTCAACTTGAAAAGCGGATACGGCTTCATTGTAGTAAAAGGAATAAAAGAGGGCATATTTGTGAATCGGAGAGATGTTCAAGCCCACCTGCCCAGAGGACATTCAGGCAGAAATTTGAAAATTGGGGACTTAGTACAGTTCACCTTGCATCAAGGAGAAAGGGGCTACTATGCCTTAGACGTAGCACCATGTCCCAGACAAGAAAGACAAGAAAGACAAGAAAGACAAGAAAGACAAGAAAGAAAAGACAGAGATACAGAAACAGATGCAGAAAAGGAAACAGATGAAGACCAAGAAAGGAAAGATAAAGAACCTACAGATGAAACAACCACAGACAAAGATCCTACAGATGAAACAACCACGGACGACGACGGAGAGCAAGAAAGTCACAGGTGCCGGTGCCCTACATGCCCACGCCCTAGTGAAAAAGAGGAGTAAATTAAAGAAATACAGCAAGTTACCAGTTAAAGTTTGAAAAGTTTTGTTTGCAACGTTTAAGAAATGCGCCCACAAAAACTATTGTGAGAAAACCATAAACCTTAAGGCTATGAACTGGCTATAGCCACAAACTCTCGCAGTGTAAATAGTTACACCAGTGGCACCACCACCAGGGCCAGCCTGTTTAGGGGCTTGGCTCGTCTGCAACCAGGGGGGCCCGTCCGTAGAAAAGGGCCTTGGCTCACCTGCGACCAGAGAGCACGCCTGTTTATGGGGCCTTGGCTCACCACCACAAAGAGGGTACCTGGCCAGCACCAACTGTGGAGGCCGCCTCTGCATCCTGCCAGAAGAGGCTGACGGCGCGGATCCACCAGGCCAGGTATACCCTGAAACCACCAGCCCATGAAAGCCGCCTCTACATCCTGCCAGAAGTGGCTGAAGCCGCGGCCAACGAGAGAGGAAGATTGGAGGAAAGGTCTGGGGAAACGGATGGCCCAGACCTGGTTACCAACAGGACCGGTGACCTGCCTCCTGAGAGGGTTTTGGGTGGGTTAACGGACTTGTGGGTGGAGGGTGGTGATGTCTGATACCTGGTGCTTTTAAATGTTTTACATGTTTTAATGTTTTATGCATTTTAAAATGTTGTCTTGCAGCCCGAGGACGTGCTGGTGATAACTAAGGGGGAATGTGGCGCCCCTGACCTGGTCAGGCACCACTGAGTACTGCACCCATGCTGGGGACAGTACAATACAGGTAATCCAGAAGGCTGACTGGGGTGTGGAACACAGGCGCATAGTGATCAGGTCTCACACATGTACCCATGAGAGGACCCCTGGGGATCCCAGGAGGGGGCAAGCCTTCACCTTCACTGGAATAGTGGAGGGGGTAGAGCCTCCATCTCCTCTCAAGGGGTGTGGTAAGAGAATCTGGTTGCTAGGTGGCGTAGGCAAGAACAGGAGAGGAGGAGCAGTGAGTCAGTTAGAGCAGAACTCCATAGGGCTCAGTGAGGAGCAGACCTGTGGGGCTGTTGCTGTCTAACAGCGCCCGCGCAGTGGCTACAGACGGGGGAGAACGGTCAACTAGGAGTGCTGCCTGAAAGCCAGCTTCAGCTAGAGAGTGCACGGAGTGGGAAGTAAGGAGACTGCTAGAGAGCACCAGGCCCAACCGGGCGGCAGATCCCGAAGCGAGGATAGATTCACCTTTCCCTGCTAAACCTGCCGGTGTGGGGCTCTTAAAGCCCACACCACAACACTACAAAAGCCGCAGCCACGTAACCGCAGTGAGGGCCCATAGGTCATAGGAGGCAAGAGGCTGGAGTGGCCTGGTCCGGGGAACAAGCACACGGCAAACAAGAAGGGGAGAGAGGCTTGGAGCATCTTCCCTGGGTGACCCCCATAGGGACTCAAAGTCGGGGTTACCCCAAACCACCAAGGGCTAAGGAAGGCGAGTCAGTAGTCACCCTCATAAAGTCAGCCTGAAGGATACCTGGTTCCTACCTGGTTCATCTCAGCTACGCCCGGGTTACTCACCCTGCCACCTGAAGTGAGTAAAAACCCTGAAAGACATCCTGCCTGTGTGGTCATTCTGCGACTTGTGGTACTACAAACCTACACAGGGCCCTGGGGCTTGCCTCACTCTCAGGAGGCTACTACATCTAACTGCACACACCATCAGCCCCAGGCGACCCTCAACCTGCAGTGGCGGTCCCTACTGGCCGCAATACTGAGAGTGGCGTCACGATCAAAAACAGAAGATTTCCTACCAGTGACGGAGATCCAGCAACGTGGAGTCCCTGAAGGTAATGCACCGACACTGACACGGCACCGGCGGGGCTTCACACAATGATGTCACTGCAGTGCCCTTATGGATATATGGTCTCCTAAGACACAGGCCTGCAGCGGTCTGTGGCTTAGGAGACGGGCAGTGATAGAGCAGGGAGCCCTCTGCTCTGTCACAGGATTGAACTGTTTCGGGGTGACGCCGACATAGTTCAGTGCGGTGGTTGCAGAAGATTCGGGGCTCCGGCCAAGAAGTTCTGGGTCGGAGCTCTGGATCTTTGATGCCAGTGGTGCCCCTGCCGGCGGGTCCCTTTTATGTTGTTAGGCTGCTTTCACACATCAGTTTTTTGCTGAGCGGCACAATACGGCGCTTTGCAGAAAAGACGCAACCGTTTTTTTGCCGCCGGTTGCGTTTTTTCCGCATAGACTTGCATTAGCGCCGTATTGTGCCGCATGGCCTTGCATTGTGTCCGTTGTTTACCGCATTGCGCCGGATCCGGCGCGATGCGATTTACAATGCAAGCCTATGGACGCCGGATGCGTTTTTTTACACTGCATATGCTCAGTATCAAGCCGCATCAGTCAAAAAACGGATGGGCCGCATGGAAAAAACTTATGCAACGGATCCGTTTTTTTCGCCGCATCTGTTGCATAGGTTTTGGAGCCGGATTGAGCCGTACTGCAAAAAACGGGTGTGTGAAAGCAGCCTAAGAGAGCTTTCTGGGGCATTGACTGGTGTCTGTGTACCAGACCGACGCTGGATAGATGATAGGCAAATAGATAGATAGATAGTAGAAAGATAGATAGATATAGACATATATAATAGAGAGATAGGCAGACAGATAATACATATGACTCGCCCACCCCAGGGCTATGGGACACCCGGTGCCGGGCCGGACTAGTCCGGTGGTAGTCAGTGGTGGCTGGGCCCGGCTCCGTGGCCCTGGTGGGTGTCAGTAGAATATGTGGCTTGCTTGTTAATGGTTGTGTTCGTGACGCCACCTGTGGTATGCGGCTATTAAGCCGCCGCTGCTGTGTGAGGCCTCCGGGATGATGATATAGCAGCTATGGTAGTACTGCTCCCCACAGGTGGAGCAATGCCCGGGGCACAGTTGGTGCTTGTGGAAGTCTATGGTGCTGTGTGACTAACACGGTGCAGGGCCGACAAGCAATGAAAGAAACAGGCACAAACAGTAGTCTCTTTACCTTCTCCTCTTTTACTCGGCAGAAACTTAGTCCTGGGAGACCGTCACAGATGGTAAAGGTGGTCCGGCCGGCCTGGAAGTGCCTGGGGTGATCTTTGGCCAGTTGAGTATGAGGCCTACTCCTTAATCTTTCTCTGCTGTTTTAGGACACTGCACTTTGGGTTTGCAATTGCCCTCTTGCTGCTGGGACTTGTTGTTCGTCCCCTTTTCTGTGTGGTAGACTGCGCAGGCCCTCTCTGGTGCTTCTCTGCTGGAGCCCACACCAGGCCCTTGGAATGCAGCTGTACCTTCAGATTGCTTCTGGGACAGGGGGCTTGCAGCTCTCCTGCCCTCCGGATTCAGCTACCAGGGATGGATTTTATGCCCTGGCAACTACAGACTCCGATGTCCGAGTCTCTGCTGTGCCTCTCTGCTCCCCTTGCTTCCCTGGGCCAAGCTATCCAAGCTCTAGGCCCCAGTTTCACAAGGCAGCACTACTCTGCGTCTGCACTCTTTCACTCCTGTCTCCAGACTAACCCCCACTTCCTCCTTCCAGCCAGACTTAAGGAATGCTCCCTGAAGTTCCAGGTTCAGAGCTCCCCCTGCTGGCCGGAGGGAGAACTGCGGTTGGTGTTACACTTACTGGCCAATAGATCTCCCAATTACCTCCAGGCTCAGCATTAACCCTTTGGGAGGGCAATGCTGTTGTGGCGACCAGGTCCTGGGGCGCCACACTCCCCCTTAGTTAAATTCAGTACTCCCGGACTGTAGAAACAAACATGACATGTTAAAACATTTCATCCCATTATGGGAGGCGCATTACTTTAACGTTACAACCTTAAACATTACTATAAGAGTCCAGTGTGGCTCCCTGCCGGGTGTCCATTACACTGCTCCATGGGGGACCCGCCGCGTTCAAACCCCCAACGTAGGCTCTGGGCGTGCGTCAGAGCATTGATGACCCCACTCTATGCACGCCGGACGGGTTTTTCTTCAGGGGTGTTGAGCACACTGGTGCTAACTATGAACAATTTAGGTGTTGGCCACCCATAGTCCAGTGGCCCAATTGTCCATTTTCGCAATCAAAGAAAAAGAAAACATTTTGTACACAACATGACAAACATTTTGCATAACTATTTACATTCTAATAAGTACTCTTTCCCTTATACAGTTGACTCTCTATACCTTAGAGGGGGTTGTCCCCGAGTGCTGCGCTGGGACCTACGTAGCTCTGGTGTTTGCCCCTGACTACGTGGTGTGTCTTCTATCTCAGCACTACAGGTGGGCCTAACCCCAATAGGTAAGCGTGATGGTTGCCTTTGTGATCTAAGAGTCGCCAAGGGTATGACAGGTTCACCACTGACAGGGGGTTGATCCTCCTGTTCCACTGCTGGCGTGTCATCTCGTGCTGGAGCGGACGGTTCTTTAGGTGGATCCGGAACCTTTTCTGTTTCTGGCTCGACCAACTGCGGAAACGTCAAAACTGGTACCACTATGGCATTGTTTATTCGGGTCCAAGTTTTGGGGAATTTTCCAAGGATGGTTTGAATCATCTCCCCTTCGTTCTCTTGACTTTGGGGACTTCCTTGTACTCCTTCCATTTCTCTTTGGATTCTGCACCGTTCAGGACACGCTTTCAGGCGGTCTCGAGAAATTGCTTGATAGGTCTTGCCTTCATCCTTGCTTATGAGGCATACCTTACTATTGTCAAAGTTGGAGGGGATAATGGTGTAGGGCTCGTTTTCCCACTGATCATCCAATTTATGCGTCCTCCGCTTCTTCTTGAGGACTTGTTCTCCAGGTGCTAAGGGAGTTGCTGGGGCGGTTTGATTGTAATGCTGCTCTTGTCTCGTTCTTGCTTGAGACAGGCTCCTCTCTACGCACTCCTGGACCTTACGGTACCGCTGCTGCCGTTCTGTATCCCAATCCTCTATTTCTTGAACCGCCTCGGGCGACACAGTCCCCATCTCAAAGTCTACAGGCAACTTGCCAGGTCTGGCTCGCATCAGGTAAGCGGGGCTGCAGTTGGTCGAATTCACTGGGATATGGTTGTACAGGTCTACCAGATCGGGCAACTTTTCTGGCCATTGGTTCCTTTCCTCCAGCGGTAGGGTCTTCAGCATATCAATAACCACATGGTTCATTTTCTCGCACAGTCCATTGGTTTGGGGGTGGTACGGTGTGGTTCGGATTTTCTTACAACCGTACATGTTACAGAACTCTTGGAACACTTCAGCCTCGAATGCAGGACCCTGATCAGTCAGTACCCTTTCCGGATAGCCGTGAGGTCGACAAAAGGATGCCTGGAACGCTCTAGCTGCTGTCCTGGCTGTCTGGTCCTTCACAGGCACTACTACCAGGAAACGAGAGTAATGGTCCACAATGGTGAGGGCGTACACATAGCCTGACCGGCTTGGTGTTAACTTCACGTGGTCCAGGGCCACCAACTCCAGGGGCTGCTTCGTGACAATTGGCTGTAGGGGAGACCTTTGGCTGGCATCATCCTTCCGCCTCAGGTTACACGGGCCACAGTCTCGGCACCACTTCTCGATCATCTTTCTCATGTGCACCCAATAGAACCGATCATGGAGTAGGGCCTCCAACTTCTTCCACCCGAAGTGTCCTGCGTTATCATGATACGCTGCTAGGACCATTGGAGCATCCCTCTGCGGAACCACTATCTGCCAGACAAGTTCATTTGTTCGCCAGTTGACATATCTCTTGCAGAGCTTGCCTTGGTAGGTGAACAGTCGTCCCCTCTCCTTCCACAGCTGCTGGGCTTCCTCTGGAGCGTCTGGGCCAAGATGGGTCTCAGCTTGCGCTAGCTTCTCTTTGACCAATCGCACGGCCGGGTCACCGTTCTGTGTTTCTTCCCAATTATGGTGGAGTAATGGGTTGACCGAGACCTCGTGCTGGCTTGAGCGCTTCACTCCCACCGCATGCTCACACTGGGAAACACCTTGGTGATGGAAAGCCGGTAACTCTATCTCTTCGAGTTCATCCATGTCTTCTCCAGACTCGGGTAAGTGAGGCATTCTGGACAGCGCATCAGCATTGTTATTCTTCTTGCCAGCCCGATACTTGATGGTAAAGTCAAAGTTAGACAGCCGGGCCATCCATCGCTGTTCCATCGCACCTAACTTGGCTGTTGCCAGGTGTGTCAACGGATTGTTGTCCGTGAAGATGGTGAACTTGGCCGATGCCAGATAGTGCTTGAAGCGTTCAGTCACTGCCCAAACAATAGCGAGGAACTCCAGCTTGAAGGAACTGTAGTTTTCTGGATTCCTTTCTGTGGGCCGAAGCTTCCTACTGGCGTACGCTATCACCCTCTCTCTGCCTCCCTGTACCTGGGACAGAACTGCTCCCAGGCCCACGTTGCTGGCGTCTGTATACAGTACAAACGGTTGGCTGTAGTCAGGGTAGGCCAGAATTTCTTCTCCCGTGAGAGCCCCTTTCAGCCGGACAAAGGATGTTTCCAGTTGGCTGCTCCATTCAAATGGAGGGCTCTGCTTCTTAGCCTGCTTTGGCTGGCCCACCAGGAGATCTTGAAGGGGCGCTGCTATCTTGGTGAAACCATCAATGAACCTTCGGTAGTAGCCCACCAGTCCAAGGAACTGCCGCACCTCCTTCACTGTGGTGGGTCTTGGCCAGTCCTTGATTACAGTGACTTTCTCCGGATCAGGTGCCACACCTTCTGCGCTGACCACATGACCCAGGTACTGTACCTTTGGCTTCAAGAGGTGACATTTGGACGGCTTGATCTTCAGGCCATATTTCGACAAGGACTCAAACACTTCTGCTAAGTGCTTCAGGTGGTCCTCATAAGTCTTGGAGTAGACTATGACGTCATCCAGGTACAACAGCACGGTTTCAAAGTTGTGGTGGCCCAAGCAGCACTCCATCAACCTTTGGAATGTCCCTGGGGCGTTGCAGAGCCCGAATGGCATACAATTGAACTCACAGAGGCCCATTGGTGTCGTGAATGCAGTCTTCTCCTTGTCCGCCTCTGCCACGGGAACCTGCCAATACCCACTGGTGAGATCCAAGGTGGAGAAATAGTTAGCTGACTTTAAGGCTGTTAGTGACTCCTCTATTCTGGGCAGTGGATAAGCATCTTTATGTGTAATGCGGTTAATTTGCCTGTAATCTACACACATTCTCATCGTACCATCTTTTTTCTTTACGAGCACTAGTGGAGCTGCCCAGGGGCTACAACTATCTCTGATAACCCCAGCCTCCTTCATTTCCCGTAACATTTCCTTGGCACACTGATACTGTGCGGGGGGTACAGGGCGGTATCTCTCTTTAATGGGATGATGATCACCCGTGGGGATTTGATGTTTAACCCCTTTCACCTGCCCAAAATCTAGGGGGTGTTTGCTGAAGACCCGCTCGTACTCCTGTACCACCCGGTAAACCCCATGCTTTTGGTGCGAGGGGGTGGAGTCGGTGCCTACATGTAATTTTTGGCACCAGTCTTCCGGCTGCCCCTTGGAGCCATTGTCTTCCGCCTGGTCGGACGGGATCAAGGGTTCCACTGCTTTAATGGTATTGTTGCTGACAGTGTACAGTTTTGCTACAGTGGCGTACCGGGGCAATTTGGCCTCCTCCTCCCCACAATTCAAGACACGGACGGGCACTCTCCCCTTGCGGACGTCCGCTACCCCTCTGGCTATCAGGACTCCAGGCCTACTGTCTGAATACACCGGTTCTACCAAGGCATGGTAATCCTGACCCTTGAGGCCTATTGCTGCCCGACACCATATCAACATTTCACTTCTTGGGGGTATTACAATGGGGAGGGGGTCACTTACCCTCACACTGCCAATTTCTCCTCCGGCTAGCTCTACCTGCTGCCTCCTCATCAGGGCTCTGATCTCCCTCTGTAGGACACGCTGCTGCCCGGAGCTGGCAGTTTCAGACGCCTGTTGCAACAAAATTATCACTTCGGCAATACAATTTTCTATCACATTTGTACCAATGGTTAGCAGTGGGTCAGATTCTTTGCGATCAATATCTACAATTATCATCCCCTGACATGGCAATTCCACCCGCCCCACTTTAATGGTTACTTCTTTGTACCCAATTTGAGGTAAGGGCTGACCATTACTGGCCACAATTGTTAAATCATCATCTGGGCCATGGTCAATGTCTGAATCAGCCCAATATCTTTTGTACAGTTTGTGGGGGATGGTTGTTACCTGGGACCCCGTATCCAGGAGGGCATTCAAAGGGATCCCATCCAGCACAATGGGAAGGACCGGTCGTCCTCCCACGTACTTGCTGCGGCTGGGGTTTGAGCCGAGCTTCCTTACACCTGGGGGTTGGCTCCTGGCCCCAGGCTCAGCCCGTTTAAAGGACAGCGTCGTGCAATGTGGCCCGCCTGGTTGCAGTGGCGGCAGATCGGTTGTCCTGTTGAATCATACCGGTCTGTGTCTCTGCCTCGGGTCGGCGGAATCCTCCTCTGTTGCATCCATGGGACGTCCTCTGGGCTGGAGGCCAACTCGATTTTTGCAGGCGAGGGGGTCATTTGTAGAGACTGCACGGTCTTGGCAAGGGCAGCCACAGTCTTGGTCAGCTCCTGGAACTGCTGTCTGAGCTCTGCAGTGGGATCCTTATCCAGGGACTGCGCCTCAGCCCCTGCAGTGGCTCGTGTTGCAGGCACCACCCCGGGGTACGTGATAGCAAGAGGCCGGAGGGGTACTGGGTCATTCGGTGTAGATTCTCTCAGTACCCTGATGGCCTGGTCCTTAAACTTGGCAAAGTCCAGAGCAGGGTTCTGCAGGACCAGGATACGCAGCTGGGTCCTGTGGGCATCTGACAGGAGCCCCTCTATGAACTGCTCAGTTAGGAGTTTGTCTTCTTCACGTACACTCTCTGGGTCTACCTGTTTAACTGCTTTCAGGGCCTCCTGCAAGTTTAAGGCATAGTCCCTTATGCTGTCTGTGGCCCGCTGCTTGCACCCAAAGAATCTCATCTTTATCTCTGCTGCGGTGCGGGTGTCAAAAGTACTCTTTAGCTTGGCCAGTATCTGGGCTGCTGTCCCTTTATCTGTATCAGGCCAGGACTTCGCTTCACGCTGGGCTGCGCCGGCTAGCTGTCCCATTACTATGCCCACCTTCTGGCTCTCAGTCAGAGGATACACCCGGAATAAGCTGTGCAGGCTTTCTCTGAAGTCACTCAAGGTATGGGACTCCCCGGAGTACTGCGGCAGCCATTCTGCTCCCGGTATGTACGGCATGGTGATCGGCATTACCGGCGCTACAGTGGGGGCTGGGGCGACGGCGACTGGGACTACTTCGGCCGGTGCTGCGGCGCCTTGGGCGATGGCAGCCACCTGCTCTCCCTCGGAGTCGGACATCTTCCTCCCCCTTAGTGAACCTTACCAGGCTCCGTTCACTTTTCAAATTTTCCTCTGGGTCGCGCGGGGTTAACAGCGCTCTGCTCTGATGGCGCGCTCCCTTCGCGCTCTTTGTCAGGCACGCCCCCCTTCTTTCTGCGCTCAGCGAGGCTAATGGCGGCGGCAGTTTTCAAACAATGAAACACGCAGTAACACAGTCTTTTAAGCGCAATTCTTCAGGCGCACAGTACCCGGTGTGACCGGGCACGAAATCCTGTTCGTGACGCCAAAGTTGACTCGCCCACCCCAGGGCTATGGGACACCCGGTGCCGGGCCGGACTAGTCCGGTGGTAGTCAGTGGTGGCTGGGCCCGGCTCCGTGGCCCTGGTGGGTGTCAGTAGAATATGTGGCTTGCTTGTTAATGGTTGTGTTCGTGACGCCACCTGTGGTATGCGGCTATTAAGCCGCCGCTGCTGTGTGAGGCCTCCGGGATGATGATATAGCAGCTATGGTAGTACTGCTCCCCACAGGTGGAGCAATGCCCGGGGCACAGTTGGTGCTTGTGGAAGTCTATGGTGCTGTGTGACTAACACGGTGCAGGGCCGACAAGCAATGAAAGAAACAGGCACAAACAGTAGTCTCTTTACCTTCTCCTCTTTTACTCGGCAGAAACTTAGTCCTGGGAGACCGTCACAGATGGTAAAGGTGGTCCGTCCGGCCTGGAAGTGCCTGGGGTGATCTTTGGCCAGTTGAGTATGAGGCCTACTCCTTAATCTTTCTCTGCTGTTTTAGGACACTGCACTTTGGGTTTGCAATTGCCCTCTTGCTGCTGGGACTTGTTGTTCGTCCCCTTTTCTGTGTGGTAGACTGCGCAGGCCCTCTCTGGTGCTTCTCTGCTGGAGCCCACACCAGGCCCTTGGAATGCAGCTGTACCTTCAGATTGCTTCTGGGACAGGGGGCTTGCAGCTCTCCTGCCCTCCGGATTCAGCTACCAGGGATGGATTTTATGCCCTGGCAACTACAGACTCCGATGTCCGAGTCTCTGCTGTGCCTCTCTGCTCCCCTTGCTTCCCTGGGCCAAGCTATCCAAGCTCTAGGCCCCAGTTTCACAAGGCAGCACTACTCTGCGTCTGCACTCTTTCACTCCTGTCTCCAGACTAACCCCCACTTCCTCCTTCCAGCCAGACTTAAGGAATGCTCCCTGAAGTTCCAGGTTCAGAGCTCCCCCTGCTGGCCGGAGGGAGAACTGCGGTTGGTGTTACACTTACTGGCCAATAGATCTCCCAATTACCTCCAGGCTCAGCATTAACCCTTTGGGAGGGCAATGCTGTTGTGGCGACCAGGTCCTGGGGCGCCACACATAGATAGATAGATATAGGATAGATAATTGAGATATATAGACAGATATATAATAGCAAGATAGGCAGACAGACGGATATACAGACAGACAGATATACAGACAGACAGACATTGCACAGTATACAGGATACACACGTTACATAAAAAACACACACACACACACACACACACACACACACTGTCTCTGTATCAGACTGTCTCTGTATCAGACTGTCTCTATGTGTGTCTGTGTTTGTCTCTATTGACATCATATTATCTGGCACATTACCTGTCTTAAAAAAAGAATGTCCTTTGTTGCCTATAGCAACATATTACAGCTCTTATTAATGACCTGTAGTTCCCAGCGCCATTGATTTTAGTATAAGCAGGTTTTTGCGGCGAATAACTAAAGTGTGGGGTTAAAATTTCTCATCAAAACATAGTCTATGACGTTCCCTGGGTCACATGAGGCGTCTGTGCAAAATTTTGTGATTGTAAATGTGACGGTGCAAATTCCTTTATTGGACGGACACACACACACACACACACATAATAGAGCACAGATATGACACACAGCATGTTAGGCTACTTTCACACATCCGGATTTTTGCTCTGCGGCACAATACGGCGTTCTGCAGAAAAACCGCAACCGGCTTTTGTAACGCCGGTTGCGGTTTTTTTTCTATAGACTTACATTAGTGCCGTATTGTGCCACAGGGGCTTGCGTTCGGTCCAGTTTTTGCCGCATGCGGCAGATTTAGCAGATGCCGCGGCCGGATCGAACGTTCCCTGCAACGTTTTTTGCTCCGGCAAAAAACACCGCATCGCGCCGCATCCGGCCGCTGCGGCGCATTTTTCAATGCATACCTATGGCAGCCGGATGCGGCGTGATGCGGAAAAAACGCATCCGCTCGCCGCATGCGGTTTTTTCCACTGCGCATGCTCAGTAGCATGCCGCAACCGGAAAAAACCGGACGGGCCGCATGTAAAAACTTATGCAAAGGATGCGGTGTTTTCGCCGTATCCGTTGCATAGTTTTCACAGCCGGATTGAGCCGCACTGCTCAAACCGGATGTGTGAAAGTAGCCTTATACTCAGTCACTTCCTGGCTGCAGGAGTTCAGTGGGGCTTTTATAACAGCATCTCCGGCATTGCTGCTGCTGCTACCCCTCCCCCTCTCTATGGTAAAGACAGGAGAGGCCAGAGCGGAGAGCAGGTGAGGGCGCCCCCTGCCTCAGGCTGTGCCGAGCAGGAGGAGACGAGACGCAGGGCACATAGGAGGGGCGCTCTGTGCTGGAGGATGTGTAGGGAGAGGAGAGGAGGGCGCCCCCTGCCTGAGGCTGTGCCGAGCGGTAGGACACCAGACGCAGGGCACATAGGAGAGGGGGGGGAAGGGGCGCTCTGTGCTGGAGGATGTGTAGGGAGTTGTTGGGAATCGCTGGTAAGTTGCTTAGCGTGACTGGACCTTAAGGTCTCTCCCCCCCACTCCTGTAACTTCTGCAGCAAGTCTGGCAGCACTCATATCTATTTGGAAAGGACAACCTCTGAATACAATGCTCAGTACATGCATCGAATTTCTTTGGTCGACCATGATGAGGCCTGTTCTGAATATAACCTGTCTTGTTAAACCACTGTTTTTGGGCACCATGCTGCAGCTCCGTTTGAAGATGTTGGCAAAAATAGAGAACATTTTATGTAAAAGGCCTAAGCTATAAAAATATTTCCATGAGGTGATATACTGGTAACTGAAAATTTACCAGGAGTGTGAGCAATAACACCAAATGCAACTGGCTATATTTCAACCATATGCTGCTCACGCATGTCACCATTCTAGATCATGGGATATATAAAAAAAAAAAATAACGAGCCTGCATCTCAAAATTTCATAGGGCTTAACCAGTGAACTAATCTGGAGCCTGATACTACCAGATTGTGTGTGCTCAATATAAATATAATAAAAATTATATATATTATATATTTTTTTTTTTTTTATATCTATGACTGTGGTTCCTCGAGCAATATATTGAGGGCAGTGTGGGAGTCACTGTATATTGGGGACTGGTTTCTTGCATCACTATATACCAGTCAATGTAGGGGCTCATACTGTATAGTGTGATGTCTGCATACTTCATTCTGCTCGATATTAAGTGATATTTTATATTATAGTAGATCTGTTAATATTGAGCAAACTTAATTTTGGCCTATTGTTTCAGCCTCTACAATAGTCAAGGTCTCATGATGGCCCTGCGGAAAACTGCCTGGCCTTGCTATACATTATATACAAAGCTCTGTGTCACTTGCATACCATTCACAATATACAGAGCTCTGGGGTATAGTGTCACTAGTGGTAATATGTTTATTAAATGATTAGTATTGTATTATTCAATCACTATGGCAGTATTTGTCCTTTGTATTTGGTATTATTCAGTCACTATGTGGTGGTAATATGTGGTCTGGTCACAGTGACAATATTTCTCCCTTGCTTGTGGAATTATTTGTCTTTGTATAGTGGATAGTGTTGTGTATCAAGGTAGTTTCCGCTAATCTCTATTAGGACCCCCTCACATGTCCACATTTCCAGTACATTGTGTCCATTTTCACATGTACTGGAGACACTCATTAAAAATCTGTGCCGATTTTCACATTGACTGTGTACCACACATGTGTCCATGTGATCCTTAGAGACATGTCTGTTTATTAGTGTCAGCACTGATTAAAAGGGCCAATAAAATTCTATGGGTCAATGAAAGACCTACAGCACCAAGATGAGATCCCTGTACTGTCCATGTGACATGGACCAGAATTCAATGCATTCAAGAAGATGTGCAAAAATTAGAGCATGAGCAGGCTATAGATAAATAGCTGTAAAATTTATTAAAAAACCCAAAAACGCACAGCTATACTGAAGTAGTTATAGAAACCTATATGTGCTGACTCAGCTTTAAATGTGGGTGCATTTGGTAACATTGTAGCAGATAAACTAGTTGGCTACTAAAATAAAATAGAGAATTGGCTTAGGAGTAGAAATTGTCAAACTTGACACAAACCATAAAAGTCTAAAGGGATCTGAACTTAAGTGCTATAAAACTGTAAGTAAGGGCTAGGGGGCTGCAAAATGGCAATTCAAGGAAATTATATTTACTGAGTTTCCACATGGCTGTCACCATTTCTGGGTCTGCTCAATAAATCTCATGAATATTCACTGCTTCCACCCTCTGACCATCTGTAGTTGGCTGCAGTCACAGAGGCGTTGTCTGGTCGACCTCACAATCTGTCTGGGTTCCCAAAGAGGAGTTAAAAACCAAGACTGGGTAAAATAAGAATGTGTCGCGGGCGGGGAGGAGGGTGTCAGCACACTACGCTCACCCCTTCTGCTCAGGTCCGGCGGCTGCTGCTCAGTGGTGGCTCGAGCTGTGGGCCGGATTCCGGGGGTTCTCGAGCGGCACTCCTCGCCCGTGAGTGAAAGGGGGTTGTTGGGTGTGGGAATTGTTTGTCCGTGACGCCACCCACGGTTGTGGTGATTTCACCACCGCTGCTCAATATGGGGATCCCGGGGATGGTGATGCGGAGCAGCCAGGTGTTGTGTTGCCCCTCCGTGGGTAGGGGTTGGTGATCCCGGGGCCCGGTGATGGTGAGGGAGGTGCAGGGCCTGGTGGGCGCAGGGATGCGGGGGGCAGCGCTGTGCCTTGCGGCACTGTGGTACTCAGCCTGAGACGTTGACAGTTTTACGGTAAACCATACGGCTGGAAAGACTGTTCCCACGGACGGCTGCACTTTCTCTCCCAGTAGGTGACGGTGATGTCCCTCTTCCTTGCACCTTTGTTTCTGTGTTGGTAGCGATGGATTCCCACCGGTAACCCGCTCCCCGACTTCAAGCTGGGCCGGAGGAGCTCTACTCTTTGCCCGCAGGCGCTGGCCCTGAGAAACTGGTGCCTTGGCGGTGGCGGTGTCTCTCCTACTCTGGTTGGGCTGTTACCTTCAATCGGGACTTTGTTGTTGGGGGATCTACATCCCCTTCACTGACGGATTTGGCAAATTATGGCGACTCCTAGCCTTGCCGGGGTCCGAGAGGCCCCTGCCCTGGTGCTGACTGTCCTTCGGTACACTGCTCCAGACCGCCGGGCCACTACCTGTCCACGGTCCTTCCAGGAACTTCCACACGGTCCCCCTCCAGACAGTCACCGCCGTTGCTGACCTGTCCTGCACACAGCTGGACTACTTCAGGCTCTCTTTGTCACCACTCTTGCTTTCCTCCTTTACCACTTTACTTCTTTCTACTTTCACTTCCTTAGCTCATCTTAGGAGAGTGAAGGAGTAAACAGCTAACTGTTCTGCCTGGTTTCTCCCGCCTCCAGAGCTGTGAACTCCTTGGTGGGCGGAGCCAATTGCCTGGCCCACCCCCTGGTGTGAATCATCAGCCTCTGGAGGAAGGCAACAAGGATTTTTGGTTAGCTGTGGTGTTCCTAACTGGGATGTAGGGTGTGGTGGTGTGATGACCTGTGTCCCCTGGCTTGCCCAGGGCGACACAAATGTCTCTGCTTCCAGGCTGGCTAATTATGCTCATACATATGCACTGCACAGCTGACCTGGAAGCAGCTGCGGCGGGAGACTCAGCAGATGGACACAGCATAGCATCGCAGGATACTTAAGTACCATGTATAGCAGGAGCGTGGACAGAAGTGTATGAGTGCCTGATCTCTGTATTATCATGGATAGCACACGGATATCACTGCGCATGGGACATACATATCTTTAACAAGTCAGTGAAAAAGGTCTACCATGGTCTTCCCTAAGTAGTGCAAGGTTTGGCACGGATCCTGAATTTAACAGTTTGGGGTAGGGGGTGTCGCCCATCACTACGTAGTATATAGGATGATTGTTGCGCCATTTAAACAGGGGGGGGCGGCCCTTCATCCCCAACTTTATAAAATTAATTAGTCTATGCCCTGTGCAGAAGTCACATTATCTACAGCTACTACAGATTTGTACATTAGCACCAGTGAGATTTTCTGCACTGCTAAATATATATAGTCAGAATAGAAGGGGCGGGGTAGAACCCCATACAAAGCACAGCCTCATTTCTCATTGCATTTCACAAATTCTTTATTTGGCCACTAGTATACCACAACTTTTTACATTCAATCAACTGATTGTGTTTCTCTAAACAGCATGTCATACTGGCCAATGGTTCAGGCATCAGATGTAATTAGACCAGTAGAGAAATCCAGCAAGGTTTAGAACCATTTGGTTGGGTCTTGGCTCTGCTTGTTCACTTCTGCAGTTAAATCCTTGCACTAAATTTAACGTATCTGAAGAGAACCCACGTATCAGCTGATCATAGTAACTGGTCTGTACATTCTGAAGAGATGGCAGGAGTTTGGGACTTCTCAAAGGGCAAGAATTTTCTCATTCATGTAAACAAGTTTGCCTTTAACACAGACAAATTGAATTAGTTCTTGGTGTCCTCCAAACTGGTAAATCACATGTTCCCATCTAGAAATAAGATAAACAAGCATTGGTATGATCAATATGGACTGTCACTACAAAAATGTTGGCATCACTTTGTACATTCAGAGCAACTGAAATCTTACCTAGTTTTAAAACCACTTCTATAGCAACATAAGGATAAGCTTATATTTTTTCTTGGGAAAAGGAAGAGGTGGGGGGGGGGTACATGTACCTTTTTATTCATTAATTTTCTATTGCACATGTATTTCTTAAAGTGCACTACTTTAAAAATGCTGTTGAGCTGCAGTAACCTAATGCTCCCGTCACATTTAACGACATACCAGTAATCCTGAAAACTATGTGACCTGGTAAGTCATTGGTGAGATGCCAGTCAGATCTTACTGCATCGTTGGTAACGATCAGCGACCTATATAAGGTTAGTTTCACACTTGTGCTATTTTGACGCAAACAGAAGCCGTCAGTAATTTAGTACAGTTCATTTATTTACAGTGGAAGCGCGTTAATATGCCACGTGAGTGTCATGCAGTACCCGCTTGTGTCCACATTGTGTCGCGCTTCCACTGTAAATGAACTGTACTACCTTAATGATGGATTCAGTTTGCGTCAAAATAGCGCAAGTGTGAGTGGGGCCTAACGATCTCGGCGGGCATTGGGACTATGTTAGGAGGTAGTTGGTAGGAGTCAAACAGTGATGCGTCCTGCCCAGCAGGACATCGCCTTTGAAGAAAATGGTCCCAACCATTCAGCAACGACTAGAGATCTCACAGCAGGGGCCCGATTACTGGTAGGTGTCGCACATAACGAGATCGCTGCTGCGTCACGGAAACCGACGCAGCAACGATCTCGTGTGTGACGGGGCCAAAGAAAGTATTGTATGGAGCTGTGCCGTCACATCAGTCAATCATGGGAACTGATAAAGAGGATCAGTGCAGGTACCAGATGTTGACCCCAGCAGATCAGATATTTGTTACTTATTTTAAGGATAGAATAGGATTGCCAATAGGGTTGGAGCAAATTGATTTGCATATCCCATTTCAGCAGCCACAACATGTGATGCTGTGACCTACCAGCTAAGCAAGAGAACAGCCATCAAGTAAGGTGGTACTCGCACCACAGTCATAGCCAATAGAATAGAACAGGCAAAACAATTTGCATCAACTAGTTAATATGAAAGTAGTTGCAATAAAACCACTATATTAACACTATGTGGAAGGTGTTAAACATACAGTAGTTGAATTTTTGCAGTAAATAAGTTGTGGTCATCTCTCCGATAATACCTTTATAGCTGCCATTCCAATTGCTGACACACACACACACACACACACACACAACCTTACAAAAGGGAGTTGGCAGATCCACTTCTCATCTGACTAAGGGCACGGTTAATGCTGGAAACCCAGCCAAGATGTTATTCCGACAGCCACACAGCATTTTAAACGGATCACAAGGAAGTTCTAATTTTTTTTATTTAAACAACTTTACAAGTAGATGTGCCAATTTGTTTTCTATTGTTTCATGGTTTACTAAATGAGTCATGACCAGTGGTATGGTTGATATGAAGGCTCTCTCCATACATGTTATTTTTTTTGACCCTGTATAAAAATACCTGGATAAAAAAAAAAAAAAAAAAAAAAAAAAAACATAAAAAACACATACACAAGTGGGAAGGACTAATGCATATATGTGTTTTAGACAGTACATGTGGTGAACCTAAATTATGTTAGGTAGTCCGTAATAAAAACGTATAGTAAGCCTAAGTTTTAGATACGCTGCTAATACATACCGTGGGGCATTAATGATGACCACATCTCCTTGTTTCCCAACCTCTAATGAGCCGTGTGTATGAGATCTTCCCAAAGAGTACGCAGCATTGATGGTGGCAGCAGCCAGAGCTTCATTCAGAGACATGTTCAGGTTGACACAGGCAAGGTGCATGACCATAGGCTGCAACATATTCAAGATGGGGAAGGCACACGTCAACCAGATATGCAATCAATTTAATAGAAAAGCAAAAATAAAACCAAGTGGAGAAGTCAATATTTAGCCTCCATAAAAAGGGCCAAGTAATGTTAATGGCAGTACACACTAATATGGAGGTGACCTTTGACTTTTCTAAAAAGCAGCATGGTCATGGCAGAGATTTGGAACCTAAAATATACAAGGTTGCTAATTGGGCAGGGACACAATAGGGCTAGTAAAAGTGCTCGGTTGAACAAGTAACCTTTGCCGCAACGTTTTATTCAACTGTGCGCTTTTACTAGCCCTATTGAGCACATACTGTATTCATAAAATTACTGATTTAGTATTTTGAATTCTTATTTGAAATATTTTAGTTCTATTTAAATAAAGTTATTTTACTGACATAATTTAGGCTTTGTTCCATATCCTATGCGTTCTATGACTGTACATTTGTTCTATGTGGGCGATTGTGGTACTC
Source organism: Anomaloglossus baeobatrachus (assembly GCF_048569485.1). Classification (NCBI taxonomy): domain Eukaryota; kingdom Metazoa; phylum Chordata; class Amphibia; order Anura; family Aromobatidae; genus Anomaloglossus; species Anomaloglossus baeobatrachus. The sequence continues at coordinate 267,129,372 of NC_134356.1, read as the reverse complement.
ATATTATGTAAACTAGTCTAAAAATGCAGATTTTCCACTGAATCTACAAAATGTAAGGCTAGAAAAAATGAATGCATTGATAAATATGGACATTAGGTATATATTGCGCTCATTCCAATATGCAATGGTATAAAAAGGCAAGGATTGAAGTTTCATTAATGTTGCTACTGCGACACCGCTGAGAACCAGAGCTGCTGAGGATAGAGATATATACTGTGCAGTTTTGGGACATACATATTTATTCCCCGCGCAAAAAATAAATAATGTTTTACTAAGAAATTTGAAGACCACTGGAGTATTTGCTCTATGGATCTCACCCATGTCTTGACCACATCATGGCCTTAGCATACCCGCCGGGCCTTACTCTCAGAAGTTTGGATATTTTTCTAATCTACAAAATAATCTGACGGGGGTTTCTTCACTTTCTCCTTCTAGCAGAGTATGCTGTCAAAATGTTCAAAGCCATTAGACTTGAATAGCGGTGTTTGAATGATAAGTGTCAAACATTTCAGATTTTATGTTCTGCACACTTTAAACACAACCCCATATTACAGGTACCCACTATAATCTGAAAGACGAAGACAAGGTACAACAAGAACAGTCTTCTGAATGAGACCACTGTTTAATTTGGATCAAACCACCTTCTTAAAGTGCGCACAGCAGAACCAGATCATGTTAGCCTCTGGGAAGTCATTGTTTTGCCATATTCTGCGAGCCAGAACTTTATTTTTTTTAATACAGCAACAAACTAGTTTGTTGAGTTTTACATATGTTATTTGTCTAAATGTTTAATAGTTAAATGTACTAAAACCTGATTTTTTTATACTTCGGTATTGCTTTTTATGGGTATACAAAAAAAAAAAAAATATTGACTTAGATTTCTAAAATGCAGCAGTGTTCAGATGGTCAGAAAACTAAAAAAAAAAAATATATTTTGAAGAAATTAAATCAGCAATTTTTTTGCAACGTTGTCATAATAACCAAGCTGCTTGTGGCGAGGGGGGGGGTGGGTGACGTTTCTTTACCATGCACTATTTCGTCTAAAGGACTCTTAATGTAACAATTTGAGTTGAAACTGCCTGTGGCAGCCTTTAGGTAGGTTTTACACTTAATTCACAATCTGGCGTTCTGTACACTTACCATAGAGCAGCAGTATGCATTTGGATTGAAGTCACTGCCTAGAGATACTATAACTCCAGCATTAAGCATGTCTCTTGCTCGGGGCTGCTTGAGTCTACGACAAGAAATGAATATTTTGCGAAAATTAAAATATACACATGTTCTAGTAACATATGCCCAGAAAACAGTTGTACTGCACCCAATAACAGTGAGCCACTTTTTACAAGAGTCACCCCCCCGCCCCAAAAAAAAACAAAAAAAAAAAAACAAAAAAAACGCAGAGCATTAGTAGTGTTAAATAGCCTCTGCTTATAATTTGCTTAAAGGGGGTGCTCAATTTAGGAAGAGACCATATATTCAGTCCAGGCAACCAAAAAGTTACATTAGACCATACAGAGCAAGACTACATTGTTACCTCAGGATGTAGGCAGTTGTAGGCAACAGGACGGCCGAACACTTTGCAGTAGCTAGCGCAGTGATCCCTGCATCACTTATTTCTTCTAAGTGACTAACAGCCTGTGCTCCCAGCTCTGCACCCAACTGAAAAACACATGAACATTCAATACAGTATGCTACATTAAGTGGGGCATTCATTTTAGTAAAGGAAATCTGACAGGAGCACCAACCCTCCTAAGCCAACTATGTAGGCTATAGGAAGTTTAAAAAAAAAAAAAAAATATAAAATTATATTTTGATATCTATGATCAGATGTCCTAATAAAAAAAAAAAAAAAAAAAAAAAAGTGGATTTCTCTGCAATATGTAAGTGTTAAGATCTATGGGATGGACACCTCCCTGAGAATCTGCCTCCAGAGCTTATAACAAGGGCTGTTACCAGTACAAGGCATGTCGTACAGGACAGCAGACTCATTACATGTCTCAAACATGAAATGCTCTATAGACTGTCTTAATAGCAACTTCATCTTTTTCAAGCATGCCATATGGCATCTACAGCTACAAATTTACACATAAATGCAGGAAGAAGACAAAGGAATCCAAAAAGTCAAACCAATATATTTGGTGTGACCACTTCATGCATTCAAGATACCATCAATTCTTCTAGGCACATTTAGACTTTTGGAAATTATTCAGTAGGGAGTTTATTCCCAACATCTTGAAAACTAGCCGCAGATATTCTAAGGCTGTAAGTTTGTGCCAGTCGTACTCTCCATGTAATCCCACAGAGAGACTGTTGAAATTGGGGCTGTGTCCATTTCCTAGTGTCCTCAATGATAGGAAACCCAAGCAGATACCTAGCAATCATGGACCACCATAGAAAAAAGGTGTCAGATTGGCTGTATGTTTGAGCTTGTTGCTCTGTGGTAGAATAAATTTAGAGCCAAATAGCCGTAAAAAACCATCTTCAGAATAAAAACAAAACTGAGTTCTGAAAGCAATACAACCACCATAGAGCCCCGAACATAGGGTTTGGCTAGGATTACATAAAACTAGTTAGCACAAGCCTACATCCTCAGAACATTGTTCTCCAAAATACAGACCACCCCTGTCGAATCATTCAAAAACACTGCCTCCTAGACTTCATAGCAGCCTCAAATCATCAATTCCAAGTCAATATTTGGTGTGACCACCCTTTGCCTTCACCTGTGATCATTTATATTGATAAGTTAATACTTTAAAAAAATAGACGTGGTAATTTTGTGGCATTTGTTCCACAGCTGTTTAAAACCTTCACAGTACCGCATGTATAATTTTATTTCATTTTGGTACAATGCTACAATTGTGGATTGACCACATTTTAGATATGAAGTTTGTCACCTTGTTTTATTAACAGGTTAGCATTAACTGACCCTTGATTGTACACATGAGATTAGAAAATACCTGTCACATATCACATGTTTAGACCAGATGTGGCTTTCACATTGTAGCAGCTTGGCGACGTAGCATTTAGGTTTCTATCAAATCTCATTTTTTTGCAGGCGGTGTCATTCAATGACATGGCCATAGCAATTTGCAACTGCTGTTCTACCTGCGAAGTTATAATTATAATTTAATAGGAAATTTCTAAGCCACAACGATACTTTGTCACTGCTGTACATGACAATCTTTCATGCAGTATTTTGATCCTTCCCACTGGATTCAATTGCAAGTTAGAGTTTTTGCATAGAAATTAATTTATTGCAGTTTTGGATGGAAGACAGTTTTAACTGGTGGTTTGACATGCACAATGGACACCATTTAGGCTGTGTCCACGGTGAGTTTTTGACTGCACCTTTGTTGAAGAGGCAAAATGCAGCCACTTTCACTTCTAGCAGAGTGAATGGGATAGTCAACTTTTTAAAAAAAAAAAAAAAAAAACACAGCAGGAGGATCACATTTAAAGCAATGGCTTTCCCCACAAACTTAAATTTAAAAAGCCATTACTCTGATGTCCCATCTTGTTTGTACAAGTAACCTCTGAATTGTAAAGTGCTGCAGAATATGTTGACATTAAAAGAAAAACGTATGTCAGGCATATGATGTCCCCCATTATGATAGAATTTATTAAGTAGTTCCTGTGCCACATCAAGCAATGGAGGCTTAAGGATTAAGCTCCATACCTCCAATATTCTACAATCATTGTAGGACCCTCTGACTGCTAAAGATCCTGGCACATCATTTGCCATCCCCAGGTGGAAGCACGGCAAGATGTTAGGAAGTAGGATGGATGCTAAAATTGGGACAAATCTGGGCACGATTAAATTCTAAAAAGTATCTGCGGAATTGCAAATAGAATTTTAAAAACAATTTTGAAGGATTCAACGCCCAATAGTCAGGCCATACTCCTATGTGCCACCTCTGATGCAGTTCAGCAAATGCAAGTCAGTGCTCAATTTACATTTTAGGTAGGAAGTCTACCTGTAAAAAAAAAATCTTGATTTATGACACTACCTTCATGCAGGCAGTAATTATGGGATAGTTTTAATGATCTGTCTTCAGTTACAGATAAAAGAAAAAAAAAAAAAAAAAAAGTCAAGACGCACAGGGGGGGGGCCCTTTAGGTGAAATGCATAGTTCACAGATATGTCACAAGATAACCTTATGTTAGATCATATGCGTTACAGGTCCTTGTATTTGATTGTTTTGTACAGTAGAACACTAAATGAGATTTTTACACCACAAACTTGTGTTTTCACTGTTATTTTAAGAAGTTTTGGGATAGTAAATTCACAGCTTAGGATTGTGCATAGAGGTTAGTCTGAGGTGCGCCCAGAACGGGGACCTGCGCCAATATCCATAGACAGTGCTTGGCTGTATCAAGTATCTCAAAGCCATTATAAAATAAAAAAAAAAATTCTATAACATGTCCAAAATGAGTGTCAATCTGCAGTTTCACATTCTGAAACAGAATACTGTATGGCCTTGAGGGTATAGGCACCCCTACAGACATTACTGAGGCGGTCAGAGACCGAGAACTGAGGTTTAAGTATTTTTCTTAAAAAAAACCTTAGACATACCTCTGCTGCAGTCATGGGGTTAAGCTCATCTCCATGGAAGTTCAGCTGTAAGCCAATTGCTTTCCCAGCAAGAAGAATTCGTCTTGTAGACTCCAGGTCAAAGACTCCTTTTTCACAGAAGACATCAATATTGTCTACTTGAATTTTACCCTTGATAGCGAGTTGTGCCAAGGCAGGAAGATGATTTTCTATGATATCATCTGCGGCTTGTTCTGCAGTTCTCCCTCTAAGTGATTAAAGAGCCATAAATAAGTATATTAGTTTAACATTTAGTGTTTATTAGGATGGGTGTATACGGTAAAGGCCCAGTCACAACGACTTACCAGCAATCCCGACAACGATATGACCTGATAAGGATCGCTGGTAAGTCGCTGGTGAGATTTTACAGTCAGCCCTTACCAACGACTCAGTAACAATCAGCGACCTGTACAACGATCTCAGCAGGCACTGGGACCGTGTTAGGAGGTCGTTGGTAGGCGTCAAACAGCGATGTATCCTGCCCAGCAGGACATAACCTTTGAAGAAAATGGTCTGGACCATTCAGCAACGACTAGAGATCTCACAGCAGGGGCCTGATCACTGGTAGGTGTCACAACGAGATCGCTGGCGAGATCGTTGCTGCATCACAGAAACTGACTCAGCAATGATCTCGTTAGCTTTCTCGTGTGTGACAGGGCCTTAGCAGTTATACCCACCAAACGACTGTCAGCCAAAGTTATGTCACAAGGGAGTGGGGTTGAATTGCGACCCCAGAGGGTACTGCACCCACAAGCAGCAATTTGCAAGTAGTTGTACTTTTGGCTACCTGTTTATTTCTGTAGTGTGACCCCAGTATGGTAAATAGCATGTTAAAATTACACTATGCCTCATTGCTCCTACCCATTTTATAGGTTTCCCCCCCAAGCAGTCAAGTTGCTATGCTATTCAAGTCGCTGACTTGTAATATACATGTAGCTCCTAGATTTACCCACTTGTAGCTACATAAGTTTACAGTTTCATGAGCCTTATATTATATATTACTAACCTAAAGCAACAGGACTGCCATCCATTAAGCACCAGGGATTGTAGAAATTACAAATGGGATAAATGGACTAAAGGGACAAGGCGCATTACCTCAGTATTTGAAATTAAAAACCAGGAGTACACATTGCCTTAGAACAGAGCCTCACATGTTAGATGGCAGTCATTTTGCTTTATGCTAGAACTACTACTAGAAATGAGGCTATTGAAGAGGTACACATGCAAAGTCCCATGAAAAAGTATTCATACCCCTGAACTTTTCCATGCTACACCCACAAATTGTGATTTTATGCAATATACCAACACTAAGTAGCAAGTATTTGTAAAGTGTAGAGGAAATATACTAAATATAAAATCAGCAAATTGTAGTATGCAAAAAGCCATGAAGAAGACAGCATGTGGCAGAAGGTGCTCTAGTCAGTAACCAGAGTAGAACTTTGGCCTAACTGCCAGATGAAAAAAAAAATAAAATAAATATATGTATTTTTCGGATTATAAGACACTTTTCCTCCCAAATATTTTGGAGGAAAATGAGGGGTGCATCTTAAAATCCAAATATAGCCTACCGGTGAGGCTGTCTGTGCGGGCTTCCGGGTGCGTGCAGCTGAGTGCCTGCGGCTGCCTCTGTCCCGGCGGTCAGCTGCCTCTGTGGCTGAGCGGGCGGCCTGCGGTGGCTGTGTGGCGGGTGTCCCAGATCCAGTTTCAAATGACTGTGCCGGCCGTCAGCACGTGCGCAGATTGTGCCCTTGGATGAGAGCTCTGTGCTTGCGCTGCTCCGAGCGGCATCACACTGCACCAGCCTGCTCCACCACTGAGTGCTGCTGCCACCATTGACCTACCACTGAGCTGCCACTGCAGCTGTCCCTACTGACCTGCCGCTGCCACCACTGACTGCCGCTGCCAGCACAACCTCTGCCTCCTGTGACCCCGCTTCACCACCATGGTAAGAGTATACCCTTTTTTTATCCCCCCCACCCCCTCTAAATTTGGGGTGGGTCTTATAATCCAGTGCATCTTAAAAAATGAAAAATACAGTATATAGCACCCCTGACTTGTGCTACAGGGCACTGCATCATGTACCCCAGAGTGCAGGGCCTCCTGTGGTTCCAGGCTCCCATCAGTGTCACTGACATCTGCACTACAAATCTTAACCACACCTCACCAGTGTTGGACAGACCAGTGGGTTGATAAAGTTAGAGCACGCACGCCCGCCTGCCCACCTAGGGTCAGCCAGACTGGTGGGAGGGGAGAAAAGGAGTAGAGTTAGCCCTCAAAAAGTGAGGAGCAGGGGAGTTGGAGCTCCCAGGGAAGGTTGTGTCGCAAACTGTGGTCCGAAACCACAGGAGTCGGGGGACCAATATTAGGAACACTGTACAGGAGTGTAACAGATGCAGTCTAGGAGAGGAGGACTTATGGTACAGAGCACGGCGGGGTACAGGACCCTAGATCGGGGAGTAGCTTCAAACAACCTGATAATTAACCTCTGGAGGATAGACTCTGTATGAACTGTCCCCAAGAGCTCAGAGATTGGAGGCATCAGCACAATGCAGGGGATAGGGTTCTCCAAAATACAAAACCCACTGAAATCCCAAGTGCCAGCCACCAAGAGCTTAGCTGCCATACACAGGTAGCAGGGCCCCGAAAGCTTCAAGCCAAGGGGCCACAACAGTAAAACAATTTGTGCATGGAGGCACGGCTCCGGACTCACCAAGTGACACTGGTGGGAGTGGGACGGGCTCCCCCGTAGAGACTGCGGTGTCTAGAGACTTTGGTTTATCATCCGTGTGAGCATCTACTTAGTCCACCTGATCCACCACCACGACTACTGCAGTGAGTAATCTGACCCCTGCTTCAAGGCCAAGCAAGCCACCCGTTCACCAAATCCCCATGGTCCGGGGACTTCCCTACCTGCGGAGGGACTGACACCTGGCTGCCCCAGTACTCCCATCGGCAGTACTTTACCGCAACCTGCAGGTGGCGTCATGAACATTCATCCCCTGTAAATACCCCCTTACATTTGAAGTGGCCTCAAGCCCCTGGGTCCGGAGACCCTCGAGCCACAGCAACCCTGGATCCGAGCAGTTCGACTGCTGCTGGGGCACAAAAAAAAAAAAAAATAAATAAATAAAAAAAAGGTCACAGTACTAGTTGTAAATACGCATCAGCCATTGATACAAATATAAAACTGGAAAAAGACATCTGCATACTAGAGAATAGAAATAAAATGTACAGTTTGAAATAACCACCTATATGTTGGTAACAAATACATAACAGGCCAAAACTAAACACTAGTCCTCACACCAGCACATGTACCATAAAATGGTTAATTGATATTAACCATTACTCTGCTGATCTTGTTTTAGGATATTGCCCCTCATCAGTGCAAAGTATGAGACTTAAGTAACAGTAATAATTTCTTTACAAGTCTTACTTTGGTACAGAGTGAGCGCCACAGTATGTGCAGGAGATGCCAATGTCCAATTTCTTCTGAGCTTGTGCAATCACCCTCAGCATCTTAAGCTCTGTCTCCAGTTTTAACCCATAGCCACTCTTGCACTCCACTAAAGTGGTTCCAGCTCGCAGCATGCGTTCCAGGCGCTGTTTAAAGCTTATGAACAGCTCTTCTTCTGTAGCCGCTTCTGTGTGCTCCACTGTAAAATTTATTCCTCCTCCAGCCTGATGTATGTCCATGTAAGAGGCTCCTGCAAGCTATATAAAAAGGTTATATTAAATTTATAAGCGGATTTAATAAAGTCAACCATACACACCATGTTGTATTTAGAGGTCATGTATACATGACAGCTGTGATCAAAGCCTAAGTAGTGTGTACATCTTCATAGTGCAGAAGAATAAGAACCGCGTGCTGCCATATGGTGCAGACATTGTGCAATAGTTCTAAGGCCGGTCAACTCTAGTGCAAAATCTGGTGGAGCAAATCTTAATAGGAAGGAAAATAGTTTGTTAAATTCCACAGTAATTTGACTGAAAAACGACATCCTTATTCTTCTGAATCTGAGGCATATGGAGACACATTAGGCCTCTTACAACCTAAGGCTATGTGCGCACGTTACGTTCTGTTCCTGCAGAAATTTCTGCAGCGATTTGAACAGCACATGTGCACTTCAAATCGCTGCAGAAAGTCCGTAATAAAAAAAAAAAAAAAAAAAAGCAAAAACGATTTCATGCGCTGAGTGCAGCCCCTCCCATAGACAGCGGGGGGCTGCATGCAGAGAATAAGTGACATGTCCCTTCTTAGAATGCGCACTTCAGGCAGCAGCCGAAGCACTGTGCTCTAATACGCCACGTGTGCACGTCTCCTGCACAATCTCCATAGATTATGCTGGGGACACAGGATGCATGCAGTTACGCTGTGGTGCAGATCGTAAAGTAACTGCATGCAATTATGCAACATGCGCACAAAGCCTAACAGCTATCACATTCCAGATCCAGCATTGGCTGAGAATTACATGTGAAGCCCTGCTAGTATGTGTCGGTGCAGTACCTTCAGGGACTCCACGTGGATGGAACAGTCTGGTCACAGGTAGGGAACCTTCTTTTAGGATTGTCGTGACGCCACTCTCAGTATTGCGGTCAGCGGGGACCGCCACTGCAGATTAAGGGATGCCTGGGGCTGATGGTGGGTGCAGTCAGTATATTAGCCCCCTGAGAGTGAGGCAAGCCCCAGGCCCCGGTGTATGTGTGTGGGACCACAGGTCGCAGAATGACTCAAACACAGTCCAAGAAGTCTTTCAACGTGTTTACTCACTGTTTGGAGGTCACGGTGAGATGCCCGGGCGACACTGTGATAACCAGGTGGAACCAGGAATTCCAGGAGGCCGTTCTGAGGGTAGCTGTCCACTCGCCTTCCTTGCACTCTCTGTTTTAGGAGGATCCTTTGCTTGAAGCGTGGTAGGACCCCTCCAGGGAAGCTGTTACCACCCTGCTCCCCTCTCTCTGGCTCGTCTGCCGGCAGCGTGGCCTTGGTGGGATGGCTTCTGGCCCTGTCCCCTTATGGGCCTGGTGATTGCTGCTTGGCTCAAGCTCTGTGTAGTCGTGGTGAGGGCATGAAGTACCCCCCCCCACCTGTAGGTTAAGCAGCTCTGGATGATCTGCTGCCTGTACTGGGGACCTAGTTCCCCTTGTGTGCTCGGATACCGGGATCTCCGTACTCAGCCACCCTTCTCTCTGGATGATTTTCAGCCGACCCACGGTACTCCTTTCTCCCCCGCTTTCAGCTACTGCACTCCGTCTGACACGAGAGCTCCTCTGCTCCCTTCCACACACTTCAACTTCTTCCTCCAGACTCTCCTCTTCCTCTCTCTCTCTGCCCTGCTTCCTAGCAACCAGCCTCTGAACACACCCCTTGCTGGGAATTGAAAGTTAACCCCTACTGGTTACCCAAGGGTCCCTTCTGGTAATGTGGGAGGCCTGGTCACTATATGTTTGTGTGTGCACCTCATCCTGGCCTTTGGAGATTACCTGGAAGCATTGCTCCCGCATGGGTGCAATACTCTGTGGTGCCTGACCAGGTCAGGGGCGCCACATTCCCCCTTAGTTATCATCAGCACGTCCTCGGGCTGCAAAGACAAGAGAAAAGGTAAATACAAAACTTTTCCCACACAGGGGCAATTATTTACATTTAAACATGCCAGGTACCATTCCACCACCAACCACCCACATGTCCGAAACCCACCCAAAAACCTCCAGGAGGTAGGTCGCCGGTCCTTTTGGTGACCAGGTCTGGGCCATCACATTCCCCAGACCTTTCCTCCAATCTTCCTCTCCTGAGGGGAGTGGTGTAAGGTAGGCCCCATAAACAGGCGTGCCCCCTTGTTGGTGCAGAGCCATGCCCCTCAACAGGCAGACTCTGGGATTGATACCAAGGAGGCAACTTTTTACAATGCAAAGTTTGTGGTTAAAGCCAGTTCATAACCAGTGGTCTAACATTTTAAGGAGGTCTCACAATAGTCCTTGTGGGCACATTTCGCTTAAACGTTACTTAACTGTAAACAGGTTAAACATTACATTTCATACCGTCACTTTGAACTAAACTGTACTTTCTCTATAGCGTAATGGGAGCTGACCAAAGTTGCTGCGGGTTGATCTACGCAGTACTATACTGTCATCTGTCTGAGGTTGTGTCCTCCCACCCGATGTATGTGTCTCAATGTGAATAATAGGTGTGCTAGGTATTGATACCAGTGCATGGTCTTCTGCTTCAGCTACATTTGGCTCTTCCAGGTTCTGGACAGGTTCTTCTGGTTCTCTTACTTCTCTAGATTGAGGGAATGTAATGACTGGAATAACTACTGCTCCATTGTATTGAGGCCAACTTGCTGGGAAATCTCCAAGTACAGTATGGATCATCTTTTCTTTTGGTTCTTGAACTGGCAAAGGGTTGGGACTTTCTTCAGGGGTTCTTAGTTGTTCAGGACATTTCTTTAAGCGATCTCTAGAAACGACAGCTGTTGTTTTTCTTCCATCTTTGCTGATAAGGCATGTCTTTTCATTGCTAAGCGTCGATGGTAACACAGTATAGGGTTCTTCTTCCCAGTGATTGTCAAGTTTATGACGTCTTCTCTTTCTTTTGAGAACTATATCTCCTGGCATCAAAGGAACAGCAGGTGCTTTTCGATTGGAGGCTTTTTCTTGTTTCTCACGCTGCTGAGTCAGGCTTCGCTCCACACACTCTTGTACTTTCTTGTATTGGGCTTGGCGGTTGGAATCCCAATCAGCACCTTGTAGATGGTCTTCAGGGGTCTCAACTCCCATTTCCAGATCTACTGGCAATCTCCCTGGTCTGGCCCTCATCAGGTATGCCGGTGTGCAGTTCGTGGAACTCACAGGGATGTTGTTATACATGTCCACTAGATCGGGCAGTTTTTCCGGCCACTGACTTCGTTCTTCTAGTGGGAGAGTCTTCAGAAGGTCGAGAATGATGTGGTTCATCTTCTCACACATGCCATTGGTCTGGGGATGGTAAGGCGTAGTACGGATCTTCTGGCAGCCGTATAGGTTACAAAACTCCTTAAACACTTCAGCTTCAAAGGCTGGTCCTTGGTCAGTGAGCACTTGATCTGGATAACCATGTGGTCGACAGAAGTGTGTTTGGAAAGCTTTGGCTGCAGTTTGACCTGTCAAGTCCTTGACTGGTACTACCACCAGGAATCTGGAGTAGTGGTCAACCATAGTGAGAGCGTAGTTGTAGCCTTGTCTGCTGGGTGCCAACTTTACATGGTCCAGGGCCACGATCTCCAAAGGCCGTTTAGTTTGGATTGGCTGGAGTGGTGCTCTCTGGCTGTGCTGGTCTTTTCTTCTAAGATTGCAGGGCCCGCAGTTTCGACACCACTTCTCTAGGGCAGATCTCATGCCCACCCAGTAGAATCTTACTTTAAGTAGGGCCTCCAGTTTCTTCCAACCAAAGTGGCCTGCACCATTGTGATAGGCTTCTAGCACCATCCTAGTGTCCTTCTGTGGTACAATCACTTGCCACACCTTCTCATGCGTCCTCGGGTCAATGATGCTCCTGTAAAGTTTGTCTTGATAGATGAATAATCGACCCCTCTCCTTCCATAGGTACTGTGCCTCAGGTGGGGCTCCTTTGTCAAGGCTGGCGCCAGGCTGGCTGATCAGTTTCTTTACCAAGCCTACCGCTGGATCATTTTCCTGGGTCTCCTTCCAGTTGTAGTGAGGTAGTGGGTTCAGGGTCACCTCTTGGCGGTTGGCACGCGACTGCCGACACTGTTTTGCTCCATGGCGATGGAACGCTGGCAGCTCAATCTCTTCAAGATCATCTTCATCTTCACCCTCGTCTGCTAGGTGAGGCATCCTGGACAGAGCATCTGCGTTGCCGTTCTTGCGGCCAGCTCGATACTTGACAGTAAAGTCATAATTCGCCAGTCGGGCTACCCAACGCTGCTCCATGGCACCCAATTTAGCAGTATCCAAGTGGGTCAGGGGGTTGTTGTCCGTGAAGACAGTGAATTTGGTGGCTGCCAGGTAGTGCTTGAACCGCTCTGTGATAGCCCATACCATGGCCAGGAACTCTAGCTTGAATGAGCTATAATTCTCTGGGTTTCTTTCAGTAGGCCTGAGCTTCCTGCTGGCGTAAGCAATCACACGCTCTTTGCCTCCCTGCACCTGTGAAAGCACTGCTCCCAGTCCCACATTACTGGCATCTGTATACAGTACAAATGGTAGACTGTAGTCAGGGTAGGCTAGGATCTCTTCACCCGTCAAGGCCCCTTTCATCTGTCTGAAGGAGTGTTCTTCTGCTTCTCCCCAGTGAAATGGCGGGCCGGAGATCTTTCCTTTCTTCTTTGGGTGGCCTACCAGGAGCTCTTGCAAAGGCGCTGCCATTTTCGTGTAGCCCTTGATGAACCTTCTGTAGTAGCCTACCAAGCCAAGGAACTGACGTACCTCCCGAACGGTAGTAGGTGTGGGCCATTCCTGGATGACTGTGACCTTCTCTGGGTCCGGTGCTACTCCTTCTGCACTGACCACGTGACCCAGGTACTGGACCTTTGGCTTCAGTAAATGGCACTTGGATGGTTTCAGCTTCATTCCATATCGGGATAGTGCTTCAAAGACTTCAGCCAGGTGTTTCAGGTGGTCCTCGTAGGTCTTGGAGTACACGATGACATCATCCAGGTAGAGCAGGACGGTTTCAAAGTTGAGGTGCCCTAGGCAGCATTCCATAAGCCTCTGGAAGGTCCCGGGGGCATTGCAGAGTCCAAATGGCATGCTGTTGAACTCACAGAGGCCCATTGGGGTGGTGAAGGCCGTCTTCTCCCGATCTTCTTCTGCTACAGATACTTGCCAGTAGCCACTAGTAAGATCTAGGGTAGAAAAGTAGTTAGAGGTTTTCAAGGCAGCGAGGGATTCCTCTATCCTTGGCAAAGGGTAGGCATCCTTGTGTGTTATCTGATTTATCCGTCTGTAATCCACACACACACATCCTCATCGTGCCATCCTTCTTCCTTACCAGGACCAGGGGAGCCGCCCAGGGGCTACAACTGTCCCTTATGACTCCTGCCTCCTTCATGTCCTTCAGCATGTCCTTTGTGCGCTGGTAATGGGCTGGTGGAATAGGCCTATGTCTTTCCTTAATGGGAGGATGACTGCCTGTGGGTATGTGATGTTGCACCCCTTTGATCCTACCAAAGTCTAGTGGATTCTTACTAAAGACCTGCTCGTATTCCTGCACGACCCTGTAAACCCCATGTTTCTGGTAGACGGGTGTAGAGTCAGTCCCCACGTGTAGTTTCTGGCACCAATCCTCTAACTGCTTTTGGGAGGTCTCGCCCTCTTTTGAGTCAGCTTGTGTCAGGGGACCTACAGGTGTTATGGCGTCATCTGAGCATGTAAACAGTTTGGCTATGGTAGCATACCTTGGTAGTCTGGCTTCCTCCTCCCCACAGTTCAACACTCGTACAGGCACTCGTCCCTTGTGTACATCAACTACCCCCCTGGCTGTCAGAATCGTGGGCCAGTGGTCTGAATGAGTGGGCTCTAGTACAGCCTGGTAATCTTGTCCTCTGAGACCTACCGCTGCTCTACACCACATAATCATTTCACTCCGTGGGGGTATCACAATGGGGTTAGCATCCATCACCCGTACACTACCAATCTCACCGCCAGTCTGTTTTACCTGTTGCTTCCTCAGAATGATTCGGATCTCCTTTTGCAAGGCTCTTTACGACCTGCCCTCAGCACCTTCAACAATCTGGTGAAGCAACAACAACACTTCCCCTAGGCAATTTTCTATGACATTAGTGCCTAAAATCATTTGCGGGTTCCTTTCTCTAATATCAGTGTCCACAACAATCAGTCCTTGTCCCTTCATTTCCTGCCTTCCCACCTTTATGGTTACCTCTTTGACCCCGATCTGGTCTATACGTTGTCCGTTGGCAGCATAGATGGTGAGGGAGGGGTCCGGTGGTCGGAGATCGTCGTCCGACCAAAACCTCCGATAAAGGACATACGGGATCGTGGTGACCTGAGAGCCGGTGTCCAATAACGCCGGGGTAGGGATCCCGTCCAGGACGATGGACAGGACAGGACGTCCACCCACGTACTGATCACAGCAGCGACTTGGGCCTGATCTTCTTAATCCTGAGGACTGGCCCCCGGCCCCAGGTTTGGCTCGTTTAAAGGACAGGCCCTTGCATAGTGTCCTGCCTCCTGGCAACGACGACAGATGGGTTGTCCAGATGAGTCATAGCGATCACTGCTCCTGCCTCGGGTTGGGGGACCTCTTCTCCTCCGCATCCAAGGGACGTCCTCTGGGTTGTCAGCTAGCAGGATCTGATGAGGGACTTTGGTCTCTGAGGGCAACTGCATTGCTTTCAGGATTTGTGCGACATCCTTAGTGAGCTGTTGCACCTGGGAGGATAGCGTACTTATGGTCTCTGCTGGCGCGTTGAGTCCTTTTGCAGTTATCAGGGTCTGCGAGGAGGATTCCGCTCCTGCAGCCGTGGAACTGGCAGGCCATGCTGGTGCGACGGGGTCTGTGTCCACAGGAGGTTGGAGTGCTTTCACTGCCCTGTCTTTCAGAATGGCAAAGTCCACGTCAGGGTGTTCCAGGGACCACAGCTTCATCTGCTTCCCATCCTCAGGAGAGCGCAGGCCCCGCAAGAATTGTTCCTTCATCATCCGGTTTCCTTCCTGATCACTGACAGGGTCCACCAGCTTGAGAGCCCGTAGTGCAGCCTGCAGCCTGAGGGCATAGGCTCTTATGCTATCTTGGGGCTTCTGCCGGCAGTTATAGAAGTCCGTCCTCAGCTCTCCCTCGGTGCGGTGTTCAAAAGCAGCTGCTAGTTTGGCAAAGATGGTCTCAACAGAGCTCCGGTCATCATTGGTCCAGGACTCAGCTTCCAATTCTGCTGCCTCAGTCAATTGTCCCAGCACCACAGCGGCCCTCTGCTTACCAGTCATCGCGTGCATGTCTAGCAGGGTGCTGATCTTCTTCTTAAACCCGGTCAGCGTGTCTATTTTACCGGCGTATTGGGGCAGCCATTGCGCTCCTGGGACATACAGCAAGGAAACTGGCATTATGGGGGAGATTTCAGCCGGCGCGGCTGCGACCGTGGCACCGGCACCAGGCGCTGCTGCGTCCAGCGCGATGGGGGCTGGCATCGCTTGGGCTGCGTCGCCCTGACCAGGGGCATTACCTCCTGCAGCGTCCATTTTTCTTCAAAAATCTCCACGCCCCCTTTCCACTTCCTGGGTCAGAACGCTCTCCGAATTGTGGGGATTCTGGGGCGGCCACACCTCTTCGTGGGCGGTGCTCTTCTCCCTCGCGCGGGCTGCAGCGCGCGCTTTTGAAGATGGCAATATGGCGGCGGTTCAATTTTTGCGGTCGGACCTCTGAGGCACACGGTCACCTGTCTGAACAGGTCTAGTCCTTATCCTGTTCGTGACGCCAGAAGTTGTGAAGCCCCGCTAGTATGTGTCGGTGCAGTACCTTCAGGGACTCCACGTGGATGGAACAGTCTGGTCACAGGTAGGGAACCTTCTTTTAGGATTGTCGTGACGCCACTCTCAGTATTGCGGTCAGCGGGGACCGCCACTGCAGATTAAGGGATGCCTGGGGCTGATGGTGGGTGCAGTCAGTATATTAGCCCCCTGAGAGTGAGGCAAGCCCCAGGCCCCGGTGTATGTGTGTGGGACCACAGGTCGCAGAATGACTCAAACACAGTCCAAGAAGTCTTTCAACGTGTTTACTCACTGTTTGGAGGTCACGGTGAGATGCCCGGGCGACACTGTGATAACCAGGTGGAACCAGGAATTCCAGGAGGCCGTTCTGAGGGTAGCTGTCCACTCGCCTTCCTTGCACTCTCTGTTTTAGGAGGATCCTTTGCTTGAAGCGTGGTAGGACCCCTCCAGGGAAGCTGTTACCACCCTGCTCCCCTCTCTCTGGCTCGTCTGCCGGCAGCGTGGCCTTGGTGGGATGGCTTCTGGCCCTGTCCCCTTATGGGCCTGGTGATTGCTGCTTGGCTCAAGCTCTGTGTAGTCGTGGTGAGGGCATGAAGTACCCCCCCCCACCTGTAGGTTAAGCAGCTCTGGATGATCTGCTGCCTGTACTGGGGACCTAGTTCCCCTTGTGTGCTCGGATACCGGGATCTCCGTACTCAGCCACCCTTCTCTCTGGATGATTTTCAGGCCGACCCACGGTACTCCTTTCTCCCCCGCTTTCAGCTACTGCACTCCTCAGGACCTGTCTGACACGAGAGCTCCTCTGCTCCCTTCCACACACTTCAACTTCTTCCTCCAGACTCTCCTCTTCCTCTCTCTCTCTGCCCTGCTTCCTAGCAACCAGCCTCTGAACACACCCCTTGCTGGGAATTGAAAGTTAACCCCTACTGGTTACCCAAGGGTCCCTTCTGGTAATGTGGGAGGCCTGGTCACTATATGTTTGTGTGTGCACCTCATCCTGGCCTTTGGAGATTACCTGGAAGCATTGCTCCCGCATGGGTGCAATACTCTGTGGTGCCTGACCAGGTCAGGGGCGCCACATACACTTGTTATTTGTGGTCTGCCCTTAATAACTACATGTCCTACATTGTGTTCTTTGCCTTCAGTTAAATATTTCTCAAGCCCTCTTCTAAAATGCTCATTTAAAGGGAACCTGTCCCATTGAACAAGCAGATCTGCCAGCAGCTGGTCAACAGGAGAAGCTGAATAGCATGATATTTAAGTATGGGGGAGAAGATTCAACATAGACCAAGCCCTTTTCACATGTAAAATAAATTGTGCCATAATATAACCTATATTAAAATCCTTGCTTATTCTCTGCTTAGCAGTCAATGGGGTACACAAAAGAAAAAAAAAAAAAAAAAAACCAACAATGATTGACAACCATTTCTGTATGCACAAACACCCTCTGAATAGGACACCACCAAGCCCAGACTGAATCGGAAGTTTAAAAATTTATTTTTTTCTGCAAACCTAAATAAAACTAAACATGTGTTCCTCTTGCTCTAACATGTCCATAGACATACACAGCATTTGCAAGCCAACAGGTTTTTCCCTACACTCATAGGATAATTGTCTCTTCTAAATTTGTTGCAATTTTGGGCTCCATCTACTGGTGTCCGCTTTCCCCACACAGTTTGACCTGGCTGCAAAGAGCTACAGCACTATTCATCACTTCATTAACTTCTAAATAAGCAGTATATGGAAGATGAATAAGTCATTTTGTAATATATGTAACAGTTTATTAAAAGACTTACTTTCATAGCAAATTCATGTACTCTGTCACCTGCCCATACAGGATGGGTATGAGCATCTACAAAGCCTGAAAAACATTAAGACACCAATTTAATGAGCATCTACAACAGTATACAAGATATTGCTGTTATCACACAATGGACAACTGTTCACCAAAGTTTAGGAAATTAAATGTAGACTGGAGGAGCAGAAGGACCTAAGTTTAGGAGGATACAGCCCATTTCTTCTATTGGGATCTTCTATAGAGGTATGAAAGCCACAAGCAAGAGATTCTGCAACAGCAGAGTGTTAGGCGGGCTTTACACGTTGCTACATCGCTACCAATATATAGTCGGGGTCACGTCGTTAGTGACGCACATCCGGCGCCGGTGGCGACATCGCAATGTGTAAATCCTAGGTGTGACGATGAACGAGCGCAAAAGCGTTAAAAACCGCTGATCTGTGTCACGTCGTTCATTTCCATTATGTCGCTCCTGCTGCAGATACGATGTTTGTCGTTCCTGCAGCAACACACCGCTGTGTGTGAAACCGCAAGAACGACAAACATCTCCTTACCTGCGTCCACCGACAATGTGGAAGGAAGGTGGGTGGGATGTTTTGTCCCGGTCATCTGTGACGCCCTGGGCAAGCCAGTGGTCACAGGTCATAACACCACCACACCCTACACCCCAGTTAGGAACACCAAGGCTAACCAAAAATCCTTGTTGCCTTCCTCCAGGGGCTGATGTCCACACCAGGGGGGTGGGCCAGGCGGTTGGCTCCGCCCACTGGAGGAGTTCACAGCCCTGGAGGCGGGAAGAACCAGGCAGATGAGTTTAGGAGGAAGAAGTGGAAGGAGTAAACAGTGGAGTTAAGTAGAAGGAAGGGAAGTGGTAAAGGAGGAAAGTAAGCAGTGACAGTTTGTAAAGCCTGAAGTTGGTCCGGGTGTGTGCCCCGGACAGTGATAGCAAGGTCAGCAGACGGCTGTGATAGTCTGCAGGGGGACTGCTCGGAGGTTGCTGGAAGGACCGGACGGGTGGTGACCCGGCGGTCTGGAGCAGTATACGAAGAACAGTCAGCACCAGGGCAGGGGCCTTTCCGATCCCGGCAAGGCTAGGAGTCGCCATAATTTGCCAAATCCATCAGTGAAGGGGACGACTGTCTCCCAACAACCAAGTCCCGATTGAAGGCAACAGTCCAACCGTAACGGAGAGACACCGCCAGGGCACCAGTTTCTCAGGGCCAGCGCCTGCGGGCAAAGTAGGGCTCCTCCGGCCCATATCCAAGCCGGGGAGCGGGTTACCGGTGGGAACCCATCATCATCTTAGGTGCAGGAAAAGGGACCGTCACCGTCAACTACTGGAGAAAAGCAAGTGCAGCCGTCCGTGGGAACAGTCTTTCCAGCCGTGTGTTTTACCGAGAACTGTGTCATCGTCTCAGACTGAATGATTACCACAGTGCTGCAAGGCACAGCGCTGCCCCCGTGTCCACCAAGCCCTGCATCTCCCACCTCATCACTGGGCCCCGGGACAACCAACCCCCCTACCCACGGAGGGGAGGACAAACATCTAGCTGCTCCATACCATCACTCCCGGGATCCCCATACAGAGCAGCGGTGGTGTCAACAAATCACCACAACCGTTGGTGGCGTCACGGACAAACTATATCTCAAATCCCAAAACCCCCTTTTCACTCATGGGCGAGGAGCGCTCGCCCCCTTGAAGGAGGGATTGTTCGGCGGTCACAGCGATGTTGCCAACCAGGTATGTGCGTGTGAAGCTGCTGTAGTGATAATGTTCGCTACAGCAGCAAGCACCAGATATCGCACGAGCGACGGGGCGGGTGCTGTCGCGCTCGACATTGCTAGCAATGTCGCAGCGTGTAAAGCCCACCTAAGTCAGACTAGAGGGAGGTTGTCTGTCCCAGTTAGGCCTCATTCACACGTTAGTATTTATGTCAAAACGAGGGTCTGAAAGATTTACACCTGTTATGTGATTTGAGTTACATTTCTCTGTAAGTTCCACTCCTGGCTTTGGCATACAAACACTGATGCATGAGGCCTTAGTTTACCATTAGTATCTGTACAATTATCATTCTAGCCCACAGCATAGTGAAGAAACTTTTGTGGGCGTAGGAAATTCTAGTCTGGGTGCACTAATTTAAAGAGGCAAAGGCTGGCTGAAACAAAAAAAAAAAAACCCTGTCCACGGGATAGATAATAGGTGCATTATTGCTAGGGAATGGGGTTGCTGCAAGAATCTCATAGGTCCCATGTTTCCCACATGAATGGTGGTCACTCATGCGCACTAGAGTTTCTCTCCATCAGTCCTATAGACAAGGGATACAAGTTCTCCACTATTTTCATAACCAACATTGTTTGGGAAAATTGGTTCCATTTATTACCAAGTCAGTTTTAAATGGTGTCCGAGTATGCAAGACCCAGGGAAATTGCTCCACTCGCTTGCGCTATAATCCAGACCTGGTCATTTATGCATTATATGGCTCTCATACGGAGGAGGAAAAAAAAAAAAACAAAAAAACCAAATAAAGCCACATTCAGTATTTGCAAGCTAAAACCAAGAGTGGAACAATCAGGAGAAGTATAATAGAAACACGGGCATCACTTCTGTATTATTCAGCCACTCATGGATTGGCTTACAAATACTGACCACAATATTGCTGTGTGAACAGGGGCCAAGTGCGCTGTGCTCACTATGTTGACAGCCCGCCTGGTCTACACAAATGCTGAAGGGCTATAGTAATATCAGGGGAGTAATTACAGAGAGATCAATGTAATAACCAGCGACTGCCGTAGCCATTCCCTGCACCTCCCTAATGCAGGAGTCATTTCATTTTCTCCCTGTAGCCACCATTACCATTACCCAGCTGAATAGGTTTACACTGCTGTTAACGCCATGTCTGCAGGTAGATCACATGTTTGGAGACTTGTCCTACATACAGTTCCAATAATAACCACACACACTTACCTGGTAAAACACATTTTCCTGTGCAGTCAATCACAGTCTCAAATTCTTCATGACAAAATTGATTATGTATGTCATTTGTGGGTCCTAGAGCCTTGATGAAGCCATCACTGCAAAGAAAAAAGGTATTTTAGAGTGTTGTAATCCACTTGTTGTTGTGTTGTAATCCACACAAGTCTAGTAAATGGTTGACTCAACATGTTGTACAATATTTTCTTGCTATCGGACTGCAGTTCTCTTTTCCAATACATTTACCATCCTAAGAAATAAGATACTGCGCCTGAAAGAATGGGAATTACAGATGCAAGTACAGGAGACTCAACATATGGCTGATATGTACCATACATTGGGAAAAGAGGTAATTTGGATAGGGTCAGGTTTTTTTGGTTTAAAACAAAAATAAGATTAAAATGAAACAACCCAAAACAATGCACATTTATTATTCTGAACCAATTTGTGGCTCAGAGTCCCCACCACAGTAGACCACACCTTATACGAAAATGTATACAAGTAAAGTTTTATCAATTCAAATACAATAAGCCTCCCCTTGCGGTGCTTAAAGGGGTGGTTCACTACTCACCATTCGTGGCCACATCACTGTAAAACTCATAGGCAAGTGTTGTCAAATACCTTGTGTAGTACATTCTGCCTGTTATCAGCACTATCGCCGTTCACACATCCCCATCAAGTGACCCTAGGGGCTCCGTGACCTCTGAGATCCAGTGATGGCACGTCAACGTCCGGTTGACCCAACATAACCGCGGCCGGTTCCAGTCTTCCTGAATGACTGGGCTGTGGGTGGTGTTTCACCGCTCGTCACACCCCAGCATCGCTCCTGCTTGCAACACTATGCAGCAGAGGAGAGAGCAGGGAGATGCTGGGCTGTGATGAGTGGTTAAACGCTGACCACAGCCCAGTCACTCAGGGAGACTGGGGCCAGCCGCGGTGATGTCAGGTCAACTGGAAGCAGTGGATAGATTAGTGAAGTGAGAATTGCTTATTTTATTTAGACTAAGCTCAAGCGTTTTCCTTGCTGAAACAACCCTTTTTATCTCAGACACTAATATTCAAAGGCTATTAGATGCTGTCTGGCCAATACTAAAACTGCTATTATAATATATATGCACAACATCGCAAATGTTGTAGATTGGCAAAGCATCTAAACTGGAGCCACTAATGAAACGCCTCGTTACAACTCCAAGCCCCTCACCTGCCAGTATTTGGTAACAGGCATATTTATTATGGAACTACACTTAAATATTCATAGTCACACCAGGTTTACCAGCAGCAATCAGATCCAGGACAATTTGTTCCTGCTTGGGCCTGGTAACATGCACTACAATATTAATTTGGCTACATCATACTATATTGTTCCTTTTGTGCATGAATATACACAGTGTTAAATGTAGTACTCTTAGACTGCTTTCACACATACGGTTTTCGCTGAGCGGCACATACGGCTTTGCCACCGGTTGCGTTTTTTTCCCCCACAGACTTGCATTAGTGCCGTATTGTGCCGCATGGCATTGCGTCCGGTTTATGCCGGATGCGGCATATTTAGCCCATGCGGCAGCCAGATGGAACGTTGCCTGGCACGTTTACTTGTGCGGCGAAAAAAACCGCATCGCGCCGAATCCGTCGCGATTTACAATGCAATCCTATGGACACCGGATGCGGCTTCCTGAGGCAAACCGCATCCAGCCGCCGGATGCGTTTTTGTGCACTGCGCATGCTCAGTATCAAGCTGCATCCGTCAAAAAAAAAGAAAAGAAAAAAAAAAAAAAAAAAAAAAAAAAAAAAGGACGGGCCGCATGGAAAAACCTATGCGGTGGAAAAACCAGATCCGTTGCATAGGTTTTTGAGCCAGACTGAGTCGCACTGCAAAAAACAGATGTGTGAAAGCAGCCTTACTGTACAAAGTATACTGAGTCTTTGTTCTACATAAGCTGTTCATCACTGATTCCTTTTTTGGTGTTTCTAGACTTAATTCCCAAAAAAAAAAAAAAAAAAAAAAACCAAAACCCACAAAGCCCAAACACCACCTCGAGGAAACAGACCTTCTTGAAGCTCAACATAGGAGACATGAGAATAAGGCCAAGGTCACATGTCCAGTAAAAAAGTTTTGAAAGTAAAAAGTTGATTTTTGTAGAACTACCATACTAGACATGTGACCTTAGAGTCCAGACCCAACCACTCTATAGGGAAGATTCAGCAAGACCAGTGTGGTGTATGAAAGGCATCTAAAAAGTGAGCCACCCTCATATTGAATGTTTTTGGCACATCATTTCAGTCATGAACTAGAGACCATCATAACATACACTTTTTGGAACCTGCTACATAAAAAAGGCAAGAGTTGCTAAATGTTTGTACGAGTTGTGCAAGTATTTCGCAGCACTGTGCAGATTTTCCAGTGTCAGAGCCAGGAACGGCAGTCACATTGCCACAAGTATGACATGGAGACTCTCAGCCACAGTCTGACTAGACGGGTACGGTCTCGCTCAATACTGGTGTACACAGCAAGGCCAGAAAGTCTAGTCAGATTGTGGCCAGGAATATGCATATCATACTCATGGCCACGTGACCATCATTCCCAGCTTGGACATTGGAGAACCTCACAGGGTGGGTGAGGTGAGGATTCACAAGTGTAGTCACACAGACATCAGTATTTACTACAGGAGTATACAATATAGGTTTACTTCTAGTATGGGGTGGAATTCACACCTGAGGAGTTTTTACATTATGTATTGATCTAATGCAAATAAAAGATCATGACTATTATTAGCATTGTATTACATAAGGATGTAAAGAATCGCCACCCATATTAGACACCTATAAATGCAAACCTTGGAGATCACATTGCAGGGGTCTTTATTTAGCTTTTCCTGGTTTGAACAGGCAGGATAGACAGAGGGATTTTTGCCTGGACTGACTTACTTGCCCACCACCAGGCTGGCTTTCTCCAGCACCGTTACGTGTTGCATGCCATCCTTGAGCAGGAACTCTTCTTCTTTCTGACAGACAACAACCAGTTGCTCTGCATTTTGCAACAAAAGCCTGAATTTGCAAGGCATCCTGAGCGCTGCAGCCTGGTAGAGCACTCTGTCCTAAATGTTGGGTTCCAGCAGAGCATGTGCCTGCAATGTACAAAGGCTATTTCACTCAGCAGTAATGAAGGACAGGTGAGTTTTGGAACCTCCCATCTATTTATATTGGTAGGACAATCAATTGCTTTCTAGTTGTCCCTTCTTACTTTATTATTTGTTTGTATGTGATGTTTAATCCTCTAGTAATTGATTATTAACGGTGTTAAATAAGGGTTTAAGACCAATTTTTTTGTTCCCTCTAAATAGTTTGTATGGTGCGCCCTCTGATGTTCAATAATGTTTCTGTTGCTACATTTTTATTTTTTTTAATTTTTTCCTACTTGCTCCACACAAGAGCCAGATTTGTTCATTTTAGGCCCCTTCACATGTCTGTATCTCCAGTACGTGTGGCGTCTGTTTTAGACCCCTTTCACACGTCCGTGAAACACGTGATTTTCACGGACGTGTCAAAGGTGCGTTTTGCCCTCCGTGAGCCGTGTTTATGGCACTACGTGTGTTCTCTGTGTGTTATCCGTGATAACACACGGAGAACGGGAACTTTCTGCTCACCTGTCCCTGGCGTCGCTGTCCGTGGTGCTGATCTACAGTCTCCGGTCCTGCCGACTCCCCGCTGCTGCTGCTTCCGGCCGCAGTGAAGTGAATATTAAATGAGAATAATGAGCGGCGGTCGGCAGCAAGTGACAGCAGTGGCATAGACAGGAGGGCTGGAGAAGGTGAGTAAAGATTTGTTATTTTTTTCTCTGACACGTGAGTTTTCTCCGGCGCGTGTCACACGGGACCGCATCCACACTACATCCGTATGGTACGGGTGCGGGCCGTGTGACACCCGTGATGCTGGAGAAAACGTGGACATGTCAGCGTGTTGGAAAACGCACACACGTACAAACGGACACACGTTCCGTGTGGTTTTACGTGTGTGTGCCTGCTACCATAGGGTAGCATTGGTGTACGTGTCTCCGTGCAGCCGGTACGTGCAAAAACGTACCAAACACGTATCGGCGGCACGGATTTGTGTCGGAGGCCTAACCTTGTGTTGTTTTTGTTTAACCCTTTCACAACCTAGGACATATATGTACGTCCTAGGTCACCTCCCCCCCGGTTATCACTGCACATGTCTGCTAATCTGATAAGCAGACATGCAGCTAATCTCCGATCCACCCGTGCCTCTTAATCCCTTAGATCACACTATCAAACTCTTGACTTCGTGACCTAATGCGTGATCACTCCGTACCCCGCCGCGATCACGGGGAGCCAATGGGATGGTATGGCAGCATGGGGTCAGCTGATGACCCCTGTCGCTGCCATGACTCACTTGCTGTGAATGCCGGTAGAGCACCGACATTCACAGGAGAACAGCATTTCTGAAGCATCACTCTGATCAGCAGAAGTGATTAGACTGTGCAGTGATAAAGTCTCCTAGGGGGACCAGTAAAATAAGTAAATAAAAAGTTTAAAATAAAAGTTCAAATCACCCCCTTTTAGCCCATTGAAAATAAAACGTTCAGAAATGCCCTAACTATAAAAGTATAAAATCAATTAATCAGACAGGTAGTGTTAAAAAAATTCCAAACGCCAAAATTAAGGTTTTTTTGGTCCCCGCAAGACTGCATAAAAATGCAATAACAGGCAATCAAAACATTGCATCTAGCCAAATATAATATAATTAAAAAGTCAGCTCAAAACGCAAAAAATAAGCAGTCACTGAGCCCCAGATTCCAAAAAATGAGATTGCTACGGGTCTTGGAAAATAGCGATAAAAGCGCAATTTTTTTTTTTAAAAAAAAGACTTCTGACATTTTTTGCACCACTTAGATAAGAGGAACACTATACATGTTTGGTATCTACAAACTCGTACTGACCTGGGGAATCATAATGCCAGGTCAGTTTTTCTAAATAGTGAACAAGGTAAATTAAGAACCCAAAAAACAATTGTGCAATTACACTTTTTTTGCAATTTCAACACAATTTTTTCCCATTTTCAAGTACAATATGGGGCAGAATAAATAGTGTAGTTCAAAAGTAAACTTGGCCCACGAAAAACAAGCCCTCTTATGGTTATATTTATGGAAAAACAAAAAAGTTATAGCTTTTGGAAGACGGGGAGGAAAAATACGAAAAACGGAAAATCGCCAGGGGTTAAAGGGGTTAATATTGCAAAATATAGGAGAAGCTTTCTAATATCATTCTTCCTTTAATCATACTTGAAAAACATGGGTGTACTACGAACGGCATACAGATGACACACACGTACACACAGATGGACAAAACGGACCATGCAACGTAGGGGCCTAAGGTTGTGCAAAAATGTTGCACTGTTTTACGAAAGCTCTGGCTAGCTCCATCTGCTTTTTGAAAAGTGGCAAGAGCTTAAATGGGGATTATGGCCAAACATGTCCAACAAATTTATCATCATTTTTACACAAAGCTGGCAGCATTTACAGTGGACATGTATACTAGTCCCTGCCTGGCGTACACTTCTGGTGGCGACTTATGGTTCTTGAAGGATGAACTAAACACTAAGAGGCATCTTACTATTAATTAATATGATTTATATTACTCCAGTGCTGCGTTCATTAAAGTGGCTTTCCGGTCTACATCCACAAGTCTGCATTCACTCTATGTATCAGTCTATGGCCTCTTTCACACCTCCGTGTCTCTAGTACGTGTGGTGTCCGTTTTCACATGTACCATTTTTGTCCATATCGGGCGAGCTTGAGGCATTGAGCTTCAGCAAAATCATGATTTCAAATCAGTTCAGTGCCCGCGGTTCTCACGCCAAGTATCGTGAGGGGGTTGCTGCGATACTTGGTATGAGAGCCGCATACACTGACCTGAACGTGAACTCTTGCTGTGTGACCCACTGCAGTGATCTGGCTGACCTCATGAGGTCATCTCAGTTAACTGCAATGGTTCTCACAGCAGTGTGTAAGGCTTCAGTGACTGCTCTCCCAGCCAATGAGGAATGATCTGTTCTTCATTGGCCAGGACTGTGAGTCTTGGAAGGTCATGGGACACCCCTTATGGATTACGCCGGACCTTGGATTAGGGTTTTTGCAGGAAAATAAATTGGTGAATAAGAGTGTTTTTTTGTTTTTACTTCTTTAATTATTTTCTCTCTTTATGTCTATCAGATTTGCTCTTGGCGAACATCATGGGAACATGATTTGCTCTTGGGGAACATCATCGCTATGGATTACGACGGACTTTTTCTTTAAATAAATGTTTAATAAATTGATGAACGAGGGTTGTAGTTGAGGGGTGTTTGTTCAAATAAAATATTTTTTTATATTTCTACTGGATTAGTAATAGTGATGTCTCATAGACGCCCACCCATTATAATACCAAGGCTTGATGCTAGCTGGCAATTCACAGCTAACATCAACCCCATATATTACCCCGTTTGCCACTGCACCAGTTCAACGGAAAGAGCCGAGTACAGTGCCAGACTTGGTGCATCTAATAGATACACCACCTCTGGGGCAACTGTGGGCTGCTATTTTTAGGCTGGGAAGGGTCAAATAACCATGGCCTTTCCCCCAAAAAAATATCAGTCCCCCGTTGTCTGCCCCTTGACTGGTTAAGAAAAAAATAATTCTAAAAATAATTTTTAAAAATCAGCGTGTGATCCCCTCTATTTTTCAAAACCCGCAAAGAGACAGGTGACAGCTGAGGGTTGCAGCCTGCAGCTGCTGCTGTACCTGTGCTGGTTATGAAAATTAGAAGGAAAACCATGTTTTTTCTTCAATTAGTTCATTCAATCTATCTATCTATCTATCTATCTATCTAGCTAGCTATCTATCAATCTGTCTATCCATTATCTATCTATCTATCAATCATCTATCTATCTATCCATTATCTATCTATCTATCTATCTATCTATTTATCTATCTAGCATTTATCTATCACTTTTCTGGCTTTGCACATCTTTTACACATAAAAAAACATTAATTTCCGTATCATACGTTTTTTCCTGGTATCAGTCACATGGATTTCACACAGACATACAGACAGCACACGGATGACACCCAGATGACACGCATGGATGGCCATACAGATGGCCAAAAAGGACGGTGCAACACGTGCTTTCTCTTTACATGGATGTGTGAAGGAGGCCTATGTGACTGCAGACTTGTGAATCCTCTCATCCAGAGAAGGGCTGGAACGGGGCGCAGACATAGTGGAAGAGCAGACATGACAGGAGTTTGTAGGGACAAGACACATACAGGGTTTAATGGGAGTTTAAGCAGGAAAAGGTTAATAGAAGTTTGGCACGTTTACAGCAGGAAATGAAGGGGGAGTCATAGGATTTCAGAGGGTCACATGGATTGGGGAGACTGTTATAGGATTGGCTGGAAGCCTGTAGGAAGGGGTGTGGAAATGAAAGAGGAGTACCTGTTATAAGAAGAGGAAGAGAAGCCCGGACATCTTGTCTCATGGATCCAGGACCAGTGAACAACCCACCCACCCGCCCTTATTTAGTGTTAAAAATTAAAAAAAAAAAATATATATATATATATATATATATATATATATATATATAACTAAATAAAAATAAAGATAAATGTATACTTTAACTTAATATGACAATGAGGTGGTGGGTAATGTTATGTTGCATTTATGTCATGGTAGCTGAGGTGAGGAGGTCAGGGATGGCCTTGGGTAATGGAGTAAGGGGTCACATCGGAGGTATGCTGACCCCTCATGGTTTGGTTATGGTTAAGTTCCGGCCGGGACGGTTCCCGGGGAACAGGTTAAAATTTGGAGATGGGACAGCACTGTGACACTTGTCAGCCCCGAGTCGGTGTGGTGCGACTGGGGAGGATATTCTGGTGCTGTCCAGTGGTTTAGGCCATCCAGGATCTCATCAATAGCGGTTATGGTTATTATGGTTATTATATTGAGTATGTTCTTAATTGTAATTAATAAAGGCTGCTGTGGCCATATATTTCCATCGTCAATCAGCCTTGTGTAGTTTTTGTGCTTGGACACTTTACAATACCCTAGTCATGTGAGCTGTGAGGATTTGCCGGTTTTCACAGAGAGGAACAGCAGTCACGAGTATGTGATATCCATAATCCCGGCCACATTCTGAATAGAGGAGTGCGGCCTCGCTCAATTCAAATGTATTTCATGCAATGTGAAGATTCACAAGTCTGCAGTCACATAGAGTGACACATAGAGTGACTGCAGGCTTATGGATTTAGACCAAACAATCCCTTTAAGATTGGTATACAAAATGGCAATCGGGGCCAAGCAATACACAAACGTTTCTGTTACAGGGGCCATATTATCAGACTGTACCACTCCCAAGAACTTGCGCCTGTCACTTCTGTTTCTTCCTCACTATATATTCTATGGAAACAAAAATGTGGGTGAATGTTACATATTTAGTTCCCTCCCTATAGTTCTAAATATATTCACACATCCATGTTTTTGATACCTTCGCTGTCCCAACCAACACCCCTCCAACTCTATTTGGTATTGTCTGCCTATTTTGTATAGGGATATAGACGCAAAAGGTCACAGTGACTGTTAAACTGTCCACTTGGAGGAGAACAGGTCCAGCACAACCATCTCACAAGTGGCTTAAGTGTTTCATCTGTCAAAGGCCACAGCATCAGGTGAAGGGGGACCATGGAACAACGCATCTATTTTTGGGAACCACTCATGAGTCCACGTTTAGATGTAGATTTACCATTTAGTGCATTATATGTCACAACAACTTTTATTCATTGTTCCGAACTGAATATTCACATTGACAATATATATATATATATATATATATATATATATATATATATACATATATATAAAAAGTATATATATATATATGTTTATTTATATCTCCAAGATGTCACCCTTATGGCTGTCTGGCAGGTTCTAGCAATGAAACGCTATTGTCTGCTATGATCTCATCATACCCTTGATGTTACTAGTATGTGTCCAGTAGCAGTGTCGGACTGGTTGCCGGAGGAATCTTCAGTAATACCAGGCCTGGTTGCAGTTACCTGCACTGAACTCTGGAGCTCTCACCTGAGCTCTGGAGTGCAGCCTGGACTGAACTCGGGGTGTTCAGGATTGAACCGCGAGCGCCAAGTTGTTCCACGGTGATTGCGGTTCAGTTCATGGCAGCTGCGGACAGGCCAGGCTGAACTCCGAAGCTGTCACCTGAGCTCCGAGGTTCAGCCCGGCCTGTCCCCACCTGTGACATGAACTGAACCGCAATCACCGTGGAATCATTCGGCGCTCGTGGTTCAGTCCTGCAAACCCCGAGTTCAGTCCAGGCTGCACTCCAGAGCTCAGGTGAGAGCTCCAGAGTTCAGTGCAGGTAACTGCGGCCAGGCCTGGTATTACTGGCGATTTTTCCAGTAACCAGTCCGACACTGTCCAGTAGTATCACGTAGGACAAGGGTAGGCACACGCAACGGTTCAGACATTGGTGTACGCGCTGATTTTTTTTCAGGTAGAAGATACTTCAGGAAACCGCCTGTGGTGTTTTTCTTGAAAGATTTTTGGCGCCTTTTGATGCCGTTTTTTACTCTTAGGGCTCGTGCGCACGTTATGTAATAGCATGCATCCTGCGTCCCCTGCACAATCTTTGTAGATTGTGAATAATCCGTGCGCACGTTGCTTTTTTGAACGCAGGGATTTGGATGCTAAAATTTTGACCCAAATCCGTGCATTCAAAAAAGCAGCATGTCAATTAATTTGTGCGCTTTGGCTGCAACTCTCACTCTGTCTATGGCCTAAAACACACTTCCGCAAAAAAAACGTCCGTATGACACAGTCCGTTTTTGGGGTTCGTGTTCAGTTTTTTTGGGGCGTTTCTCCGGTACGTATGGCATCCGTGTGATGGCGCATGCGAGCCGTGTGTACGTGTAAAATGTCCGTGTTTGTGTGTAAGATGCCCGTGTATGTGTACGTGGAATGTCCGTGTGGAATGTCCGTTTGTGTGTTGCACAATGTCATTGATACATGTCGGCTGACAGCAGACAGAGATGCGCGATGAGAATGAACTCGGGTGAACTTCACCCGACTTCATTGTCATGCCGCGGCTCTGTCTGTGTGCCGCGTACTGATTAGCGGTCACCTGTGAAGGATTCACCAGTGACCGCTAATCCCCCGAGTGACTGAAGTGAGCAGCCCTCTCTCATACTTACCGCTCCCCTATCACCAGTGCGGCGAGGAACAGCTGTGCAGAAAATACGCGGCAACAATTACTTTGAATATGCCGGCCGCTCATTAATCAATCTCGTATTCCCTGCTTTCCCCACCCACAGACGCCTGTGATTGGTTGCAGTCAGACACGCCCCCCACGCTGAGTGACAGCTGTCTCACTGCACCCAATCACAGCAGCCGGTGGGCGTGTCTATACTGTGCAGTAAAATAAATAAATAGTTAAAAAAACGGCGTGCGGTCCCCCCAATTTTGATCGTGCTATTCCCTTCATTAGCTGCGTGGAGCTGACAGGAGCGGCGGTGTCTTCTGCAGCTCCGGTCACCTTCATGCAGCACAGCTGGAAACGACGCTGGACCATCCTGGATTACGCCGGACATGGTGGGCTTTTTCGGGCTTATAAAATTGGTGAACAAGGCAATTTGTTAGTGCTTTTTTTTCTAATAAAGGATTGTTCGGGGGTGTGTGTTTATTTACTGTAATTTACAGATTAATCATGGAAGGTATCTCGGGGAGACGCCTGACATGATTAATCTAGGGCTTATTGGCAGCTATGGGCTGCCAAAAACTCCTTATTACCCGGATTTGCCAACACACCAGGGCAAATCGGGAAGAGCCGGGTACTGTCCCAGAACTGTCGCATCTAATGTATGCGGCAATTCTGGGCGGCTGCTGACTGATATTGTTAGGCTGGGGGGCTCCCCATAACGTGGGGCTCCCCATCCTGAGAATACCAGCCTTCAGCCGTAAGGCTTTATCTGGCTGATAATAAAATTGGGGGGGACCGCACGCCGTTTTTTTTAAATTATTTATTTATTTTACTGCACAGTATAGACACGCCCACCGGCTGCTGTGATTGGGTGCAGTGAGACACCTGTCAATCAGCGTGGGGGGCGTGTCTGACTGCAACCAATCACAGGCGTCTGTGGGTGGGGAAAGCAGGGTATACGAGATTGTTTAATGAGCGGCCGGCATATTCAAAGTAATTGTTGCCGCGTATTCTCTGCACAGCTGTTTGTCGCCGCGCTGGTGATCGGGGAGCGGTATGAGCCAGGGGAAGAAAAAAACCGAGCACCAATGTAAGTATGACTGAGAACAGCAGAAAAAAAGTAAGTATACGGAATTTAATTTAAAAAAAAAATAAAAATAAGATCGCTAGTGTAAAAACGCACACGCACGAAACGTGCTGAACACGGAGATACTCCGTGTGCGGTACGTGCAGGCATGGACCCATAGACTAAAGCGGGTCCGTGCCTGCGTGCTGCCGGCCAAAAACGGACATGTCGTCCGGGTAGAAAAGCGCACACACGTACTTACCACACGGACACACGTTCCGTGTGATTTTACGTGTGTGTGCCATCTACCATTGAATAACATGGGTCTCCGTGTGTACGTATCTCCGGTACGAGCAAATACGTACCGCACACGTACAAATTAAACGGATGTGTGTTGTGGGTCTATGGGAGAGGCAGCATCCAGAGCGCATGAATTCGACATTTATTCTGCAGACACACTGCATCCATTACACAGTGTTTCTGCAGTGATTTGCAGCGCACATGTGCTGACAAATCGCTGCAGAAATTTCAGCATTTACTTGCGAACAAGCCCTTATTTGTATGTATAAAACAGTGAGCTGCTTCCAAGCCAGCAGAAGAATTGTTTGGTCACTCAAAAGACTGAAAATTTAGACAACTAACCATTTTTACATTGCTCATTCTTTAAGTTCGTCCAGACAACCATATTTTTGGTCCATGTGTGATCCGTCAAAAAATTTGTTCGCACTCGGACCAATGTTACTCAATGAGGCCGTGCAACTGTCCCCTTTTTTTTTTTTCTTTTTCTTTTTTTCTTTTTCTTTTTCTTTTTCTTTCCCTCAGATCAAATGGCCTGAGGGAAGAAATTGTAACATGCACGATTTGCCGCAGAGTATCGGATGGCATTCATTTAATCATTCAAGTCTATGTGCCGCTTTACACGCTACAACATCGCTAGCATTTGCTGGCGATGTCGAGCGTGATAGCACCTGCCCCCGTCGTACGGCCGATATGTGGTGATCGCTGCCGTAGCGAACATTATCGCTACGGCAGCGTCACACGCACATACCTGTTCAGCGACGTCGCTGTGACTGACGAACATTCCCTCCCTCAAGAGGGGTGCGTTCGGCGTCATTGCGACGTCACCGTGACGTTACTAAGTGGCCGTCCAATAGAAGCAGAGGTGCGGAGATGAGCGGAACGTAACATCCCGCCCACCTCCTTCCTTCCTCATTGATGGCGGACGCAGGTAAGGAGATGTTCGTCGTTCCTGCGGTGTCACACATAGCGATGTGTGCTGCCGCAGGAACGACGAACAACATCGTACCTGCAGCTGCAACGATAATTGGGAATGGACCCCCATGTCACCGATTAGCGATTTTGAACGTTTTGCAACGATTCAAAATCGCTCATAGGTGTCACACACAACGACATCGCTAACGCGGCCGGATGTGTGTCACAAATTCCGTGACCCCAACGACATAACTTTAGCGATGTCGTGGTGTGTAAAGCGGCCCTATGGCTCTGTGAAAAAAATTGGACTGCACTCAATTGGTGTACGAGTGAGGTCTGATCTTAACAGACTGACAGAATGGACGAGATGGAGAAACTTTTTTTTTTCTTCTTTTTAATCCTTCTCCGCAACCGAGAATAAAGGATCCCACTGATCAGAGACTGATTAGCATAATCAGACCGATTATCTCGGACAGAGAAAATATGGTTATTTTACCCTAGCCTTTCTGGCATTTTTTTAGTGCTTTTTCAGGTGGATTCCAGTATTAATAAACCGCAAAAAGATGTCGTGTGCACATACCCTTTAGGCTACATGAGCACGCTGCGTTTTCCAAGCAAAGTCTATGAGAAGTCAGATTTGCTGTGCGCACGCTGCAGTTTATTTGTCAGCACTTTTTTTTACAACATTTTGTGACAAAAAAGAAGCAGCATGTTCATTCTTTCTTGTGTTTTTGTCAACATTTGTCACCCATTGAAATCAATGAGGAGAAGAAAAACGCATGACAAAACGCATGGTTACAAATAATTTGTGTTTTGCATATGTTTTACCCGTGGTTTTGTCAGCAAAAACACAGCTCACCAACTTAGTTCCAGAATGACAAAATCAATGCTGGAGTGATGTTGGTATGTCAGTATCTCAGTCTGTCTCTGTCTCTCCAAGCACTACATTCTCACCAATCACCGGCTGTCACACTGCTCCCGCAGCTTCTCATTCTTCTTCCTGACCCACTGATTAGCCTCATTACATATTCACTGCACCCGCTCATTAGGCTCAAAAATATTCACTCCTCCCCCGTCTGTGATTGGTTACAGTCAGATGCGCCCCCATGCTGAGTGACAGCTGTCTGACTGCAACCAACCACAGCTGCCGGTGGGCGTGTTTGTGTAGCGGGCGGGGAAGGACGACGCTGCGCTCGCAAACGCTCGGGTCCGGCGCGGCTGTGATGGCTGCTCGGTGGCTTGAGCGGTGGGCCAGATCCGGGGACTCGAGCGGCGCTCCTCGCCCATGAGTGAAAGGGGTGGTTTGGGGATTTAGTCCGTGACGCCACCCACGGGTTGTGGTGAGGTTGGGGGCACCGCCGCTGCTGTTGACGAGGATCCCGGGAGCAATGGCAGGGAGCAGCTGGGATGTTGTTTTCCCCTCCGTGGATAGGGGTTGGTTGTCCCGGGGCCCGGTGAGGTGACGGGGAGGCAGGGTTGGCGAGGTGCACGGTCGCCTGGACTGCGCAGCGCGGTACCGGGTGGCATGATTGTACTCACTCAGCCACAAATGTACGCAAAGTCTCTGGGAAACCAAACGGCTGGATGGACGGGTCCTGCAGCCGGCTGCTGTAGCTTCTCCCGGACGGTTGGTGGTGGCTGCCTTTCCCTGCACCTTTGTGTATGTTCGGTCCCGATGGATTACCACCGGTAACCCGCTCCCCAACGTATATATGCGCTGGAGGAGCCCTTTTGCCCACAGGCTCTGGCCCTTGGAACTCTAGCTGTGGCGGTAGCTGTATTTCCTTCTGCTGGTTGGACGGTTGCCTTCAATCGGGTCTTGGCTGTTAGGAAACCCCTGGGGTTCCGGTCACTGACGGATTTGACCTCTAATGGCAACTCCAAGCCTGGTCGGGGTCCGTAAGCCCTGCCTGTGTGTGCTGGCTTCACTTCGCTCCCCAGTTCGGTACCGGCGGGCCACCGCCCGTCCCCGATCCTACGGTTCCGCGTTGATCTGCCTCTCCTGCAGACGGCCACCACCGTCTGCCAACCTTGCTCTTAGTGCCCGGGCCACACACCTGGGCACGGTCAGTTTGCTCCTCTTTCCTTCACTTCCCTAACGGAACTCCTTCCTTTTCCCGCCTCCAGGACTGTGAACTCATCAGTAGGTTGGGCCAACCGCCTGGCTCCACCCCACCTGGTGTGGACATCATCCCCTGGAGGGAGGCAACAAGGATTTTGTGTCTGGCTGATGTGCCTGTCTCGGGGTGGGGGTGTGTGTTGCAGTACCTGTGACGACCTGGCTAATCCAGGGCGCCACATTTGCATCATACATTACAATAAATCTAATATATAAAGCTGAGTGTGTGTATGTGTGTATGTGTGTATGTCCGCTAAAGAAATCCGCACCGTTGCATTTACAATCACAACAATTTGCACAGACGCCTCATGTGACTCAGGGAACGTTATAGACTATGTTTTGACAAGAAAATTTAACCCCGAGCTTTACAGTTACTCTTCAAAAAAACTGCCTCTATTAAAGTGAATGGAGCTGCGAGCTACAGCTATTAATAAGAGCTGTGATTGGTTGCTATAGGAATAAAGGACAGTCATAGTAGAACAAGCTTATGTGTGAGGTATTATGATGTCGGTGGAGAGACAGACACAGACAGACAGAGATAGACAGAAAGGCACAGACAGAGAAAGAGGCACACAGGGAAAGAGACAGAGACAAACAGAGACAGGAAAAAAAAGCCAGACAGACAGAAAGACACACGGGGAAAGAGACAGAGACAGACAGAGAGACAGACAAAGACAGACAGGGAAAGATGGAGAAAGAGACAGACGGGGAAAGAGACAGACTGGGAAAAAAGACACACCTGGAAAAAGACAGACAGGGAAAGAGACAGGCGGGGAAAGAGACAGACAGCGAAAGAGACAGACAGCAAAAGAGACAGCAAAAGAGACAGACAGAGACAGACAAAGACAGACAGGGAAAGACGGACAAAGAGACAGATGGGGAAAGAGACAGATGGGGAAAGAGCCAGATGTAGAAAGAGACACACCTGGAAAGAGACAGACCTGGAAAGAGACAGACCTGGAAAGAGACAAACAGGGAAAGAGACAGTGAAAGAGACAGACAGCAAATGAGACAGAAATATACAGACAGGAAAGACGGGGAAAGAGACAGACGGGGAAAGAGACAGATGGGGAAAGAGACAGACAAGGAAAGAGACAGACAGCAAAAGAGACAGACAAAGACAGACAGGGAAAGACGGGGAAAGAGAGAGATGGGGAAAGAGACACACCTGGAAAGAGACAGACCTGGAAAGAGACAGACAGGGAACGAGACAGCAAAAGAGACAGACAGCAAAAGAGACAGATAGCATAAGAGACAGAAGTAAAAGAGACAGACAAAGACAGACAGGGAAAGACGGGGAAATAAGACAGATGGGGAAAGAGACAGATGGGGAAAAGACAGATGGGAAAAGAGACAGACCTGTAAAGACACAGACCTGGAAGAGACAGACAAGGAAAGAGACAGGGAAAGAGACAGACAGCAAAAGAGGCAGACAGAGAGACAGACAAAGACAGGGAAAGACGGGGAAAGAGACAGATGGGGAAAGAGACAGATGGGGAAAGTGACAGATGGGGAAAGAGACAGACAGGGAAAGAGACATACCGGGGAAAGCGACATACCGGGGAAAGAGACATACCGGGGAAAGAGACAGATGGGGAAAGAGACAGATGGGAAAAGAGACAGATGAGGAAAGAGACAGACCAGGGAAAGAGACAGACCTGGAAAGAGACAGACGGGAAAGAGACAGACGGGGAAAGAGACACACCTGGAAAGAGACAGACCTGGACAGAGACAGACCTGGAAGGAGACAGACCTGGAAAGAGACAGATGGGGAAAGAGTCAGATGGGGAAGAGTCAGACGGTGAAAGAGTTAGACGGGGAAAGAGACAGATGGGGAAAGTGTCAGACGGGGAAAGTGTCAGACGGGGAAAGAGTCAGACGGAGAAAGAGTCAGACGGGGAAAGAGTCAGATGGGGAAAGACACAGACACAGAGTAAGAGCGAGACAGACACAGAAATAGAGAGAGAGAGACACAGAGACACAGAGATAGAGCGACAGAGAGACTGATACAGAGACAGACAGAGAGATAGACACAGACAGACACACAGAGACAGACAGGGAAAGTGACAGATAGAGAGACAGAGACAGACAGACAGAGATTGGGGGAGAGACCATTATTATCCCGGGCAATGCCCAGGTACTACAGCTAGTAAATAAATAATTTAAAAAATGGCATGCAGTCCCCCCAATTTTGAAACCCAGCCAAGGTAAAGCCTTACAACTGAGGGCTGGTATTATGAGACTGGGGTGACCCACATTATTGGGATCCCCCAGCCTAAAAATATCAGCCAGCAGCCGCCCGGAATTGCCGCATCCATTAGATGCGACTTTACCGGCTCTTCTCCATTTCCCTGGTGCGGTTGCAATCAGGGTAATAAGAAGTTAATGGCAGCCCATAGCTGCCACTAAGTCTTAGATTAGTCATGGCAGGCGTCTATGAGACACCACCCAATACTTAATGAAAGTAAATAAACACAAACACCCAAAAAACCCTTTATTTGAAATAAAAGGCAAAAAAAAACCCTCTGTCACCACTTTATCAACACCCCAAACACACCTCCAGGTCCGAGGTAATGTACACGAGGTCCCACGACGCTTCCAGCACTGCTACATCTGACACTCACAGCAAGCGCCATAGAACAAGACTGCTCACTGTGAGCTCCACGCAGCAACTGAAGTGAGCCACTCTATCAGCGGTGACGTCACTCAGGTTAGCCGCAGCCACAGCTGGAGTCCCCCACCTGTGACAGCAAATCACCTGAGTGACTGAAGTAAGCAGCGCGAGCATTGGTGTTGTCACTCAGGTGATTTCCAGTCACAGCTGGAGTCCTCCACCTGTGAGTGCAAATCAGGCCGCGACTGAAGTGAGCAGCAGCTGGAGGACTCACATGAGTGACGGCACTGCCGATCACGCGGCTCACTTCAGTTACTGCCTGAACCTCACAGCGGTGAACCCGTGACGTCACTGCTGCGACACACGCCATACTGCAGGAACCGTAGCTGTGACATTAGGGGTTCACCCCAGTTCATTCTGATTACTGCGGCTCTGTCTGCACTCACAGCTGGTAGTCATGTTCTATGACACTCACTGTGACAGGACAGGGATATAGCAGAGCTGAATTGCCGTGGGACTTCGTGTGATTTACTTTGGACCTGGAGGGGTTAATAAATCTTTCTATCTATCTATATATCTAAAGGTGGTGTCACACATAGCGACGACGATGACAACGACGTCGCTGCTAAGTCACCATTTTCTGTGACGTAGCAGCGACGTCATATAATCACAGAAAAAATACTCCTAAAAATTTTTTCGTTAAACTTTTATTAAATATCAATATATTGAAACATGAAGCAAGGGGGGGGGGGGTGTTCAGAAAAATATAAAATACCCTAAGGGTCTAAAGTACAATATAAAATAGTCTAGTGGACCAGCCAGCGGTATATCCCAGCAAATGGTGGGAAAGGCTTATATCGCTCCACCAGTCAACTTTACAGATGATGATACATCAATTTTTTAACATTCATTGCAGAAACATTTTTAATACACAATTATTATCATCCAGATCCAATAATTAACCATGCATTGAAAAAGAGACTTACATAAAATGTAAATTTATAGATAGATTTGGCATATATCTCTCAAATACAGAAACTTGAACTATATGTATTATTGGTAGGGCAGTGTAAGAAGATATAATTATAGAGTACTGTAGTGGGATAAAATAAACATACAGTATTCTTTTCATGTCAAAAAAGGCATAAACAAGTCAGCCCCAAGAAATATTACCCAACGCGTTTCGCCTCCTTGGGTGGAGGTTCATCAGGGGTATAAATATTACATATGTTCCATAGTGTATCACACGTTGTAATATATTAGTTTAGATTATCATTCTTCAAATAAAAGATATTTTTACAATGTAATAGAATTCATCAGTGGGACCTCTTTTCCATTCATAAATATAGCCTCACTCTGATGAAATATTTCACAACAGAGGGCTCTCAGCCCATAACCTATAGAATGAAAAAGAGAAAAATATTCTTTCACATATATAGAACATTCTCTTATGCCACTTACAAAATTCTCCATAAGGTGTATAAGGACCTCAGTATATAACAAGAAACTGTTACTCACAGGTCAGTGAACCCTTCAATGGTTAATCAGTTGTTTTTATAAATCCATTCAGGAAAAACATTCCTGTGACCTAAAAAAAGGGAAATCATAAGACCCTTTTTAATGCAACAGTAGAGAAAAGAAAAGAGGGGGGGGGAGGAGTGGGGGGGTATTTTTTCTGTGATTATATTTTCGGGTTACTCCCCTTTGATCGTTTTTTCTGTGATTTGTAGCAGCGACGTCCCGCTGTCGCTGTATGTGACATCCAGCAACGACCTGGCCCCTGCTGTGAGGTCGCCAGTCGTTGCTGAATGTCCTGCTTCAGTTATTGGACGCAGTAAGCTGTAACCATGGTAAACATCGGGTAACCAAGAAGCCCTTTCCTTGGTTACCCGATATTTACCTTAGTTACTAGCATCCGCCGCTCTCACGCTGCCAGTGCTGGCTCCCTGCTCCCTGCACACGTAGCTGGAGTACACATCGGGTAATTAACCCAATGTGTACTGTGGCTAGGAGTCCAGGGAGCAGGGAGCCGGCACTGGCAGCGTGAGAGTGGCGGACGCTAGTAACTAAGGTAAATATCGGGTAACCAAGAGACGTGCTTTACTTGGTTACCCGATATTTACCTTAGTTACGCTTCCACGCGTCGCTGCTGGCTGGGGGCTGGTCACTGGTCGCTGGTGAAATCTGCCTGTTTGACAGCTCACCAGCGACCATGTAACGACGCAGCAGCGATCCTGATAAGGTCAGATCGCTGGTTGTGATCGCTGCTGCGTCACTATGTGTGACACCACCTTAACTATCTAGCTATCTATCTAGCTATTCTTTCTAATTTTTCTATCTATTCATCTATTCTAGCTAGCTATCCATTATCCTATCATATTTTGTTTCTCCTTTAAAAAATGCATTAACAAAAATGCATGAAAAATGCATCAAAAACGCACCAAAAACGCACCTACATTACAAGCTTTTTTTTTTTACATTTCCAGGCTCTCTCTGATAAGGTGCAGTTTTGGTTGCAGTTTTGGATGCAGCTTGTGTGCAGAAAAAACTGCAGGATGCGCATGTAGCCTGAGGGTATCTTCATAAATGGTGTTTTTGTTGCATTTTTAATGATTTCTAAAATGCCATGCACATGCTGTTTTTTGGTTTTTTTTTTACTGTGCACAATTTGAGCCATGCTATGTTGTTGCCAAGACCACAGAATGTCAATTCTTTCAGCCCTTTTGCAGCGCTTTTCAAGAGCAAGTAAAAACACTGCATAAAATGCACGTAAAAATATGATAAAAACACAATTATGAACATACAATAAAGTGAAAGCATCGTACTTACAGAATGGGGTACTCGTTTATGTTACAGCTGTGCGTCACATGATTGTCCAACAGCTATGGGTACTGAAACTTATGAGATTGCATCCCTTTTGATATGAGTGTCTGTCAACACATGCCCCCCTTGTGGTGTTATCATAAGGGTGGGCCTTAAAGGGGAGTAACTAAGGTAACAAACCAATAATGACGAAAACACACTTGTGAATGGAGTTTGGATTCAGCGGGTTCAGCAGGACTTTAGTTAAAAAAATCAGTTTGGGACCCGAACATGACCCCACATCACATATAAATCAATGAGAACCCAAATTTATGTGCTGTAAACTGGCTGTGAAATGGCCGCAGGAAGGGCTAGGGGGCAAAATGAAAAGGAAGCAAAATGGGGCAATTGACCTGCAAACAAATGTGGATAGGGAATAAAAAAATGTAAATAAAATGACATGGGCTCCAGCCTATTTTTAATAACCAGTGCAGGTAAAGCAGACATCTGTAGGCTGCGACCCTCAACTGTCTGCTTTACCTTGGATGGTTATCAAAAATAAAGGGGATCCTATTCCGTTTTTTTAAATTATTTAAATAAATAAATAAATAATAGTAAAAAAATGTGGTCTCCTTCCTATTTTTAATAACCAGTCAAGGTAAAGCCGATAGCTGAGGGTTAGTATTATCAGGCTAGAAAAGCCAATGGTTATTTGGCACCTCCCAGCCTAAAAATAGCAGCCTGCAGCCGCCCCAGAGGTGCTGCATCGATTAGATGCTCAAATTCTTGATCTTTGCCCAGCTCTTCCCGATTGCCCTGGTGCAGTGGAAATTGGGGTAATGACTTTGGGGTTCATGCCAGATGTGAATTGATAGCTGCCATCAGGGCCAAGGGTTAGCAATGTATAGACATATATCAGACACCCCCATTAGTAGCCTGGCAAATGTAGAGTTAAAAAACACACTCACACACAGGAAAAAAAATCTACCAAGGCCAGGGAGGCAGACAGGGGTGGGAATAGATAGCAAAATCTTACCAACATATTCCCACCCCTGTTGCACCTGTCAATCAAATAACAGTGCATTGCTGGAACTTTACTTGCACATATTTCTGACATAAAAATCCAATCTCAGAACAAAAGGTACCGTATGCTTACATTCAGCCCCCTAGAGCCAGTATAGCACTGGCTTTACTTTATATATGAAAATCCTGATGGTTAGTTCTCGTTAAGTCACTTGACATCCAGCCCTAGGATGGCCTATATAGATCTGATGTTTGACATACTGTTTGTATAATGTTCTAATATATTTGCAGACTGAAGCATGTCCAAATATGCAGGAACGCTCCCATGTCTTCCTGATCATCAAACAGGTATGTTGATAGTTACGGTATGCATACACTCTTTTGGGGACCAAAAAAAATAAAAAGTCTAAAATGACAAACTGTGAGTAAATAGTATTATATAAAACAATAACAAAAATAAAGATGTACAAAAAGGATCCAGAGACCAAAATTAATAATATAGTAATCACTTTATAATGTTATATGCGAAAAAAATAAAAACAGGACAAAAGTAGTTCTGAAAAACACTTAGGCCACATGCACACATTGAGTAGTTGGTGACTTTTTTACCTCAGTACTAAGACAAAACCAGGAGTGGAACAATCAGAGGAAAAGGGCGGCGTCACATGGGACGATCTATCAGGCGATCGCACGAGCGATCGTACCCGCCCCCGTCGTTTGTGCATCACGGGCAATTAGTTGCCTGTGTCGCACAAAGTCATTAACCCCCTGTCACATGCACTTACCTCCCGGACGACCTCGCTGTGGGCGGCGAACATCCTCTTCCTGAAGGGGTGTAAATACATGTGTGGTCAATATAAAGGACTGGCACATAACTTATTTCTTCCGAAAACAATACTAAGGACCAGGGGGCACTCACTGCGAGTGGAAGAAAAGCGATTCCGACACCTAAATAGGAAAGGGTTCTTTACAGTTAGAGCAGTCAGACTGTGGAATTCCCTACCACAAGAGGTAGTAATGGCAGATACTATAACAGCTTTTAAAAAAGGGCTGGATGATTTCCTTAGTACACAAAACATTGTTGGTTATAAATGACTTAGTAACTAAATGTAGAACTGGTGGAGGAAGGTTGAACTAGATGGACCTAGGTCTTTTTTCAACCTAAGTAACTATGTAACTATGTAACTATGTTACAGCGACGTCACACAGCGGCCGGCCAAAAGAAGCGGAGGGGCGGAGATGAGCGGGACGTAACATCCCGCCACCTCCTTCCTTCAGCATTGCCGGCGGGACGCAGGTAAGCTGTGTTCGTCGTTCCCGGGGTGTCACACAGAGTGATGTGTGCTGCCTCGGGAACGATGAACAACTGGAGCTCAGAAGGAGGACCGACATTTTGAAAATGAACGACGCGTCAAAGAGCAATGATAAGGTGAGTATTTTTTCTCGTTCACAGTCGTTCGTAGCTATCACACGCTACGATATGTCTAACGATGCCGGATGTGCATCATGGAATCCGTGACCCCGACGACATATCACCCGATATATCATAGCGTGTGACGCCGGCCAAAGTATAATAGAAACACGAGCACCACGTTTGTCTTTATCATCCACTCCTTGTTTTGGTTTACAAATATTGAGGTAAAAACCTCATGGCATATTCAATGTGTGCACATGACCATAGGGCTCAATTCATCAAAGCAGTATTCTGGTGTAAAAAGCTTTGAAAAGTCATATCATTTTTTGTAGCTTCTCTAAATTTATGCAACTTTTTTATTTTTCACACCACTTTCGCACAGTACCGATAATGTGAATCGGTGCCATAGAAACCTTTGCTTATTATATTCATGGTGAGTGGTGCCATTCGCCACGCTACAAATCTTACTTAAAATTAATGGCATTCTGCACGCAATGATGCACTCCATTCATCAAAGTACTCCTGATTCATGAAGAGTGCATACTCATGAATCAGGAGCATCTGA
Organism: Anomaloglossus baeobatrachus; assembly: GCF_048569485.1. Taxonomy (NCBI): domain Eukaryota; kingdom Metazoa; phylum Chordata; class Amphibia; order Anura; family Aromobatidae; genus Anomaloglossus; species Anomaloglossus baeobatrachus. The sequence continues at coordinate 267,085,501 of NC_134356.1, read as the reverse complement.
CTCCAGTCCATCTCCTCATCAAGACTGGCCAGTCTTGATGTGTCAGGCTCTCATAAAATATGTAAAAAAAAAGTGGTATCATCCTAAATCATGATTGTGCATTCTGAAAAAGAATCACAATAGGAAGCAAGATTGTATGGGAAAATTAGCTATGTCAATGTACAGTACTGTACAATTGTTTTTAAGGCAGGTGTAGAAAAAATTCTGAAAAGGAAGCACTCATTCAAACGTCTGTGGACATTGGTTTGATCTCAGACCACAATGTGTAGACTCACCACGGGTCTCCTGACCTAAACTCAGCAGTCTAATATACAGTTGTGCTCACAAGTTTACATACCCAGGCAGATTTTTTTACTTGCTTGGCCTTTTTTCAGAGAATATTAATGATAACACAAAATCTTTTTTTCCACTCATGGTTAGTGGTTGGATGAAGCCATTTATTGTCAAACTACTGTGTTTTCTCTTTTTAAATCATAATTACAACCAACCAAAAACATCCAAATGACCCTGATCAAAAGTTCACATACTCTGGTGATTTTGCCCTGATAACATGCACAGAAGTTGACACAAATGGGTTTGAATGGCTAATAAGGCTATGTGCGCACGTTGCGTTTTTTTCCTGCGTTAACGCTGCGTTTTGAACTGCAGCGTTTCAGTGCCAAATTGCATGCGTTCTGCTTCCCCAGCAAAGTCTATGAGACATCCGAAAATTCAATGCGCACGCTGCGTTTTTAAACGCAGCATTTTGGATGCCAAAAAAGCAGCATGTCACTTCTTTTGTGCATTGTAGCTGCGTTCTTCACCCATTGAAATCAATGATGTGGGTCAAAATGCAACCAAAATGCACTTGGACTGCATTCTTGTTGCGTTCCGCATGCTTTTTTGACAAGCAAAACGGAGATCTTTCAGTCTCTCTCTGTCGATGCCGGTCAATCTCTCTCTGTCTGTTGATGTCGGTCAATCCCTCTCTGTCTGTCGGTTGGTCTCTTTCTCTGTCAGTTGGTCGCTCTGTCTCTCTCTCTCTGTCCGTCGGTCGGTCTCTCCCCCTCTCTCATACTCACCGATCACTGGCACGGCGCTGCACGGCTGTCACAAAGCTCCGGCGGCTTTTCCTCTTTTGAAAATGTCGACCGCTCATTATTCCATCTTGTATTCCCTGCTGCTTTCCCCGCCCACTGGCGCCTATGATTGATTGGAGTCAGACACGCCCCTGCGCTGAGTGACAGCTGTCTCTCTGCAACCAATCACAGCCGCTGGTGGGCGGGTCTATATCATACAGTAAAATAAATAAATAAATAATTTAAAAAAACGACGTGCGGTCCCCCTTAATTTTGATACCAGCCAAGATAAAGCCACACGGCTAAAGGCTGGTATTCTCAGGATGGGGAGCTCCACGTTATGGGGAGCCCCCCAGCCTACCAATATCAGCCAGCAGCTGCCCGGAATTTCCTCATCCAGTAGAAGAGACAGTCCTGGGACTCTACCCGGCTCATCCCGAATTGCCCTGGTGCGGTGGCAATCGGGGTAATAAGGAGTTAAAGTCCTAGTTTAATCATGGCATGTAAGTTAAAGAAAATAAACACATACACCCGAAAAAATCCTTTATTTGAAATAAAAGACAAACAATCCCACCCTCTTTCACCACTTTATTAACCCCAAAATACCCATCCAGGTCCGGCGTAATCCACACAACGTCCCACGATGCTTTCAGCTCTGCTACATGAAGCGGACAGGAGTGATCACAGACCAGATCGCTCTCTGTCAGCTCCATGTAGCAACTAAAATGAGCCGCACGATCAGCGATGACGTCAGTCAGGTTACCCGCGGCCACCGCTGGATCCTCCAACTGTGACAGCAAGTCGCCCGAGTGACTGAAGTGAGCTGCACGATCAGCGATGACGTCACAGGTGAGTTGTGGTCTCGGATGGAGGACTCCAGCTGGCCGCGGGTAACCTGAGTGACGGCAGCGCTGCTCACGCTGCTCACTTCAGTCACTCAGGGTATTAGCGGTCACCGGTAAGTCCTTCACGGGTGACCGCTAATCAGGACGCGACACACAGACAGAGCTGCGGTATGACAATGAAGTAGGGTGAAGTTCATCTGAGTTCATTCTCATCGCACGACTCTGTCTGTTGTCAACGGGCATGTAGCAGAGCTCAATTGCCGTGGGACCGCACTTCAAAAAATGCATCCAAAACGCATACAAAATGCATGCAAAACGCATGCAAAATGCATCCAAAATACATGCGTTTTGGATGCTTTTTTTTGACAAATGCAGTGTTTGCAGTTAGAGGGTGCATTCTTTTCCACACTGTACAGAACGCAACGTGTGTGTGACGCCCTGGGCAAGCCAGGGGTCACAGGTCATCACACCACCACACCCTACATCCCAGTTAGGAACACCAAGGCTACTAAAATCCTTGTTGCCTTCCTCCAGGGGCTGATGTTCACACCAGGGGGTGGGCCAGGCGGTTGGCTCCGCCCACCGAGGAGTTCACAGCCCTGGAGGCGGGAGGAACCAGGCAGTTGAGGGGAGGAGTCAGCTCAGGGAAGAGCTAGAGTGAGGAAGGAGTAAACAGCTAAGTGAAAGTGAAGTGGTAGTGGAGCAAAGAAGAAGAGAGTAAAAGTGAACGTAGAAAGACCTGAAGTTAGTCCAGCTAAGTGCAGGACAGTGTCAGCAAGGTCAGCAACAGCGGTGATCGTCTGGAGGGGGACTGCTCGGAGGTTGCTGGAAGGACCGCGGACAGGTAGTGGCCCGGCGGTCTGGAGCAGTATACGAAGGACAGTCAGCACCAGGGCAGGGGCCTCTCGGACCCCGGCAAGGCTAGGAGTCGCCATAATTTGCCGAATCCGTCAGTGAAGGGGACGTCGATCCCCCAACAACCAAGTCCCGACTGAAGGCAAAAGTCCAACCATTAAGGAGGAACACCGCCAGGGCACCAGTTCCTCAGGGCCAGCGTCTGCGGGCAAAGCAGGGCTCCTCCGGCCCATATCTAAGCCGGGGAGTGGGTTACCGGTGGGAACCCATCGCTACCAACATAGAAACACTAGGTGCAGGTCAGAGGGACATCACCGTTACCTACTGGGAGAGCAAGTGCAGCCGTCCGTGGGAACCGTCTTTCCAGCCGTGTGGTTTACCGTAAAACTGTGTCAACGTCTCAGGCTGAGTGAGTACCACAGTGCCGCAAGGCACAGTGCTGCCCCCGCGTCCCTGCGCCCACCAGGCCCTGCACCTTCCACTCCATCACTGGGCCCCGGGATCACCAACCCCTACCCAAGGAGGGGCAACACAACACCTGGCTGCTCCGCATCACCACTCCCGGGATCCCCATATTGAGCAGCGGTGGTGCTACAAATCACCACAACCGTGGGTGGCGTCACGGACAATAAACCATCCCCACACCCAACTACCCCCCTTTCACTCACGGGCGAGGAGCGCCGCTAGAGTCCCCGGGATCCGGCTCATCGCTCGAGCCACCGAGCAGCAGCAGGCGGCAGCAGCCGCGGCAGCCGGACCCGAGCAGCAGTGGGAGAGCGCGGCGTCCCCTCCTCCGCCCGCGACATGTGCACATACCCTAAAGGTAACATCCTCACCTATGACCTGTTTGCTTGTAATCAGTGTGTGCATAAAAGCTGAGTGAATTTCTGGGATCCAGACAGACTCTTGCCTCTTTCATCCAGCCACTGACGTTTCTGGCAGGAAAGCAAAAAAATTGTCATCGGATCTACGGGAAAAGATAGTTATTATACAAACAGGAAAGCGATACAAAAAGATATCCAAGGAATTGATAATGCTAGTCAGCAGTCTTCAAACTGCGATTAACAAATGGAAAATCTGGGGCTCTGTAAAAACCAAACCACGAAAAGGTAGACCAACAAATCTTTTGGGCACAACTGTCAGGAAAATTGTTCGAAATGCAAAGAGCAACCACCAAATAACATCAGCTGAAATACAGGACACATTGAAAACCAACGGTGTGACTGTTTCAAGATGCACAATAAGGAGGCACTTAAAGAAAAATGGGCTGCATGGTCGAGTCACCAGAAGAAAGCCATTACTGTGCAAATAAAGTATCTTGCCTATAATATGCCAAACAGCACAGAAACAAGCCTCCAAACTTCTGGAACAAAGTAATTTGGAGTGGAGACCAAAATCAAACTTTTTGGCCAGAACCATAAACGTTACATTTGGAGAGGTGTCAACAAGACCTATGATGAAAGGAACACCATTCCTACTGTAAAGGTGGATCTCTGATGATGTGGGGATGTGTGAGCTACAAAGGCACAGGAAACTTGGTCATAGTTGAAGGAAAGATGAATACAGCACGTTATCAGCAAAAACTGGAGGCAAATTTGCACTCATCAGCCTGGAAGCTGCACATGGGACATACTTGGACGTTCCAACATAACAACTATCCAAAAGACAAGGCCAAGTCGACCTGTCATTGGCTACAGCAGAACAAAGTGAAGGTTCTGGAGTGGCCATCTCAGTGTCCTGACCTCAATATTATTGAGCCACTCTGGGAAGAACTCAAGCATGCAGTTCATGCAAGAAAGCCCAGGAATTTACAGGAACTGTAGGCTTTTTCCCAAGAAGAATGGACAGCTTTACCATCTGAGAAAATAAAGAGCCTCATCCACAACTACCTCAAAAGACTTCAAGCTGTCATTGATGTTAGAGGGGGCAATAAACGGTATTAAGAACTGGGGTATGGGAACTTTTGATCAGGGTCATTTGGATGTTTTTGGCTGTCATTAAGAGTTAAAAAGAGAAAACACAGTAGTTTGACAATAAATGGCTTCAGCCAACCTCTAAGCATGACTGGAAAAAAAGATTTTGTGTTATCATTCATATTCTCTGAAAAAAGGCCAAGAAAGCAAAACATTTGCCTGGGTATGCAAACTTTTGAGCACAACTGTAGGCCTCACGTAGTCCATATATTGTGGTCCGAGATCAGACCGATGTGCATGGACAACTGAATGAGTGCTAAGAATGCTTTCTAAAACAGAAGTGTTAAAAAATTATTTTTATCAAATAATAAACTGAAATCTAATGAACAAAGAAGAAATCTAAATCAAATCAATATCTGATGTGACCACTCTTTGCCTTCAAAACCGCAGCCAATTATTAATTCAAGGTACACAGTTTTTGATGGAACTCAGTAGAGGTTGTTTCAAATATCTTGAACAACTAACAACAGATCTTCTGTACTCGTAGATGCAGGTTTGTGTAGGAGGTGGTCATGACGTATCTATAGGGATAAGCGGGTCTCCAGTGTAAAACTTCCCCTTACCAACTGCACCTACAATAACGACACAGACTACAACTTTATTGCACGAATGGCCACAGCTTTATTTAACAGTATATATGTACCCAAACTCGTGGCTCAACATGCCACCCATTGATAACACATACCCTGTACATATATACTTATTCTCCACAAACCACACCTGATAGATCCGTCCGAGAGGCCAACCATCATTCCTATCCCCCGGCCGTAACCTCCAACCGGCCCAGAGGACCACCTCGGCCGTGACCAACCGACCCAAGGTGTGGGGTAATAACGTTCCATCGTTAATTACCCCTCCCCAGAACTTGCAGGACCTCTGCCCACAAGTTCCCATCCAAACCGAAGCCACTCCCCCTGAGTGGCTTCATACCAACAAACCGACTGTCGGTACTCCCAACCTCTCTGAACGGACCTATCACCCCGCCACAGACCGGCCAAGTGACACCTTACTTGGCCCGGGCCCTCCACACCCCCATTACTTGCTTTAAGCCATCCTTCAAAACCAACATCCACAAAGCCAAACCTATGCCCGTGAGATGAACCCCATCTCGCCTCAAATACTGCTCTGTGGACTCCTCCAGCTCTCTGTGTCGGACCACCAATACTCCATTTCGCGCTCCGACCCTGCCAATGTCCGGTTCAATTTTTTACCCGGGCCCTGTTAATATGATCCACCGACCTCGCGAAACGCCACTGCTTCCGGCTATGATACCGGACCCTACAATCAAAATACCAGAGAACGCCTTCCACAAATGCAACAAGTCAAACTTGATATCCCTCTTCAACTCTCTCGCCGCCCTCACTCCAAGGTCATTCCCACCCACATGCAGAATTAATGCATCCGGTTCCCGATCAATACAGCTATAATACGCCACCTCAGGACGAACTCTCCCCCAGGTCATGCCCCAAATTCCAAGCCATTTCAGACGGGCTTCCGTCATCGCCACTCCGAGCTGCCGACCATCCCGGCGAACATCCGCCCGCAAAGCTTCCCACCATCTCCCAATCTGCCGAATCCAATCCTCACTCAGCCCTCACCTAACGGCTTCAGTCGCTGCCCCAATCCGGAAGGAGTGTGACCCTCAATCCCTTGGCTCCTCCCACACCCGTACTAAAGCCGTCTTCAGCACTGCGATAAACTGGAATCGCTATAAAGCGGATCCATTCCCATGCCTAAGGAAAACAACAGGGTAACCACCCCGCACCTTCAAAAAACTCCGTCACTTGTACCACCGGGCATAGCTGGTGCCCTGGAAATTCAAACAACACCACCAGGCGTCCACGGCCCACTTGATCCGTCTTTGAAAACCGTAGCCAGTATTCCGCTCTATCCATCCCAAGCATCACACCCTCCACCAACAGTCCGCCTCCCGCTTGCCCAGCCGGGCTAACCAATTCTCCGATGCAAAAGGCCCAAAGAACGCCAATACGAAGGCCACTGTGAACAAGACTTGTTCATAAGGAAACGAGCATATATCCCCACAAACACCCCACCAAACGAACCAACAATGGGAACGCTATAGGCCGCCTTGCGTCCCGCGACCGCGCCCCCTTTCGAAAACCGCCTCATTGCCTGCCATTCCAGAAAAATCCTTTGTCGCGTCCCGAACCCTTTGCATTTTAAACAAGAAAGCCCACGCCTCCAACTTGTAACCTATGACCGAAACAGACCGACCTGCAGAAAAATCCCCACTAAACAACGACAAAACCCCCAACGCTCATCCCGTGTAACCAGGCTCCATAAAATCCGCCTTCACCAACTCTACCCATTTCTGCCACACTGACGGGTACCGGCCACCGATCTCCTAATTCCCTCAAATGCTACACAGACGCCAGGTCCCACAGCCATTACGGGCATAGTTCTCCATTCTCGTCTGCTCCTGGCACAGTCACCGGAACCTGTGATACTGCAACCGAAATAGCGCATCAGCCACCTCATTTTGAACCCCGGCACATACCGGCCACCACCCCAATGTTTAGCGCCAAGCAACGCAACACCAGATGCCTCAAGTACCCCACTACTGGAGGTGATTTAGCCGACAGTGAATTGCTAGAATGCACCACCGCCATGTTATCACAATGCATGCAAAGCTTCTTGCCTGCAAATTCGGGGCCCCACAACTCCACTGCCACTAAGATGGGAAACAATTCCAGCAGCGCGAGATTCTTTACAAGCCCCTTTTTTCACTCAAAGCCGTGGCCATTTCCAACGCACCAATGTGTTTGAAAAATTGCCCCAAAACCCGACGCCCCCCTCCCCGCGTCCGTAAATAATTCCAGCTGTCTATTTGACAATGCCATGGTCATCCATAACATCTTTCCATTGTATTGGTCGAGAAACGCATCCCACACCAGCAGATCTCCTTTCATCACCTTCGTCACTCTGACAAAATGATCCGGAGCTGTCACCCTTGCAGCTGCGCTCGCCAATCACCTATTAACTATTCGCCCCATCGGCATAATGCGACAGGCAAAATTCAATTTTTCACGCACTGACTGCAAATCCCACAACCGCACCGTCCCAGCCTAATACAAAACTGCACTGACGCCTTCAAATCACGCAGCTTGCCCTACCGGCAATCGTTATTCCATAGCCACCGTATCAATTTCGATGCCCAAAAAAACCCCGAGCCGTCACTGGCCCTTCCGCTTTTTCTTTGCCAACGAAATACCCAGGCTTCCCGCTATCCGCTCTAACGTAAATAACAACAAGGAACAAACTAAGGAGCCCATCGGGCCAACGCAAAGAAATCAACCAAATAGTGAATCACTGAATGGACTCCTGCCACATCCCTGACTACCAATTCCACAAAAGAACTAAATGCTTCAAAATAAACACATGAAATGGAACAACCCCTTGGGCAGGACCGATCCACACAGTATTCAACATCCCACATGCACCCTAAAAGCTGAAAACTCTCCGGATGCCGGAAGTAAACCAAAAACTGCTTCCACGTCCACCTTGGCCATCAGGGCCCCCCTGCCCGGCTACCCGCACTGACTCCAATGCCGTGTCAAACGAGACATGCAGACCGCAGACAACTCAGGTGAAATCCCATCGTTCACTGACAACCCTGCCGGATAGGATAAATGATGAATGAGCCAAAAGGTGTTCGGCTCCTTCCTGGGTACCACCCCAAGTGGCGAAATCCTCAAGCTGGAGAATGGCGGGTCCTTGAACAGGCCCGCCATCATCCACAACTCCACCCCCTTCTGCAGCTTTTCCCCCTACCACCTCCAGATGTTTTTCAGCGGACCTCAAATTACCCGGGCGAAACACCGGCGCCTCGGATTCAAACTGAATCCGGAAACCCTCCTTAAAAATTTGTCGCCAACAGCTCCACCGCCCGAACATACGGATATCTATTTAAATATGGAAGCATCGCCTCTACCCTCACTGGCGGCATCCCTTTTCAGACCCCTCCCCCAACTCTCCTTAACCTTGTTTGAAACACCTGGCCAAAGAGTGGGAGCCTCCACAACCGGAATACTCGTATTTTAACCGACACGATGCCCCAAACTTACATTGCCCCTCATTAAATTGCCAGCATGACCCTTTTTCTGACCAGCCGGGGACCCGCCGCTCGCACCCGGGCTCCCGGCACCCCCTCGAAAGGGCTGGGCCGGGGCCGCCATTAACCACATCCACAAGGAAATATCTTTGGATGCCAGGCCGCAGAGCCTTCCGTTGCTGGAACTGCTCATCATATCGCAGCCAGCCTAAACCACCATACCCTCTGTACGCCTCGCCGATCGAGTCCATGTAACCGGAAAAGGGGGGGGAACGACGCTCCGGCTCCTTTTTCCCAATCACACTGGCTAGGGTCACAAAGGCCTGTAGCCAGTTAGTAAAAGTTCTCTGGAGCAACCTATACTTCCTTTTCTCCTCATCCTCCTTTTCCTTCTTGGGGTCACTTGGCTTCCTTTGTCCACGTTAAACTTTTCCAAGGGGAGCAGGGAAAAATGTTCCACATACTCCCCTTTCCGTATCTTCTACCTCACCTCCTTTTTTTTTTTAATGTACCCCTAACGGACTTTCAAAGCACACGTATACTGCACTCTGTGCCTTATCGTCCAAACGCACAACCTCATCCTCCTTTTCTTTTTTCTTTCCCACGTCCTTGCTAACCACCGCCTCAGCCGCCGCGCCGTCCGCCTGACCCGCAACAACCGCCAGCACAGCTTCCTGAGCCTCTACCTCGCGCACCGGCACAACCGGCAACACACCCACCGGGGAGCCCACCGAAGCCCCCCGCCGGACCCAGGCCCGCTCTGTCCTAACCGTTCAGCCAACAACCCCAAAACCCCAAAAAAATTCCACCCCGGGTAACCTCGACTGACTGACCGCACCCAGCATACTACCCCCCGCGGAGGAACCCCCGCCCCCGCTACCCACAACATTAAACATAGTGGTCGTCCTCTCACCGAGCTGCCTCTGAACCGAGCAGCCATAACACGAACGTCCTGCTGCCGCTCCATCCGTTCAGCCGCCTCCTCCAATCCTACTTCCTCGCCGGCTTCAGAAACGCCGCTGAAGTCCTCAGGGGGGACCGACTAGGGGACAGCCTGCCTCCAGCGGCCGTCAACCCCCACGGTCACCGCACCCTGCTCCTCCGGGCGTCTCCCGCTGGGCCTCTGTCTGTTCCGCGACGCTGCGTCCTGCCGCCATTCTTCTTTTCTGCCTCCACTCCTGCCTGCTGCGCCGTCCCCCCTTCAGTCATTTGTATGGGTCTCCCTCCCTGCCGACTGCAGGGAGGCCGTGCCGCTCCGACGTACGCAGGGAACTCCCCCCAGCCTGATCCTCGCTGGGGGACACCGTTATTACTGACCGGAGCATCCGGCCCTGTGGACTACAGGGCCCTGGTCCTGGTCCTCTCTGGCTGCCGCTCCGATCCGCGCCGCCCCTCACGCACCGATCGCCGCCCTGCCGCCTGCAGGGGGTCTCCGCTCCCACTCCACAACTCTGGGCACCACCCCCAGCCAGCTCTTCACTGGGGGCTGCCGTCGCTCCGGTCTGGGGCCGTGCAGGCCGCAAACCGGAAGTAGGCCTCGCCGAAGCTCCGCCCACTTCCGGCCCACGGGATCTCCTGCGAGGATTCCTCCCGGCGGCCGGTTACTCTCCAGACAGGTAAGGAGAGCTCCGCTGCCCCGGAGGGACCTCGAGGGGGCTCCCAGATCTGTTCCTCCTCCCTCCGCCGGAGGAGTAGCGCTCCGGTGGTCACGCCCGCCGAGAGCGCAGCGCCGGCCCGGGTGCAGGAGCAGCAGGCCTAAACACTCCAGCCCCCAGACCGCCGCCAGCTGCTCCCGCAGCGCGTCCACTCCGATGGCTTCAGAGGCCCCACCAGCAGTGCAGCCAGGGCCGCCATCTTGCAGGTCAGCGAGGCAGCAGCACAGGTGGGACACACTGGTTGTAGGACAAAAGAGGCAGTGACCTATGCACATCCCCTTTATACCCCCTGCAACACCCCACCCCTTCCAGTCTATCCCCCAATCCCCTTTGCCGTTTCTCCCACCAATTCAAAAGCCCCATATACAACCTTCTAGCCATACTGTATACCTTAACCCTTTCCTACCCTGAACCCTCCCGATCGTCATGGGGCCTATTCACCCCTATGGGGTTCACTGCCCATCTTGTTACCCCTCACTCCTACTGTGTTTTCTATTATTTTATGTGCTTTATGCTGAATGTATTATACATGTGTCGAATCCAATAGAGAATGTGATAAGAAGTAAGAAGTGCTGCTGCTAGAAGACACAGTTTCTCAATGTAGCAGAGCTAGAACTGTGTAGCAGCCGGCGCCACCAAGCACCTGAAAACCCAATATAAAGTGTTTTGGTTACGTAATGTGTACTGTATTTTTAAATGTATTAACGATATACAGTCACATGAAAAAGTTTGGGCACCCCTATTAATGTTAACCTTTTTTCTTTATAACAATTTGGGTTTTTGCAACAGCTATTTCAGTTTTATATATCTAATAAGTGATGGACTAAGTAATATTTCTGGATTGAAATGAGGTTTATGGTACCAACAGAAAATGTGCAATCCGCATTTAAACAAAATTTGACCGGTGCAAAAGTATGGGCACCACAACATAAAAGTGACATTAATATTTTGTAGATCCTCCTTTTCCAAAAATAACAGCCTCTAGTCGCTTCCTGTAGCTTTTAATGAGTTCCTGGATCCTGGATGAAGGTATATTTCACCATTCCTATTTACAAAACAATTCCAGTTCAGTTAAGTTTGATGGTCGCCGAGCATGGACAGCACGCTTCAAATCATCCCACAGATGTTCAATGATATGGTCTGGGGACTGGGATGGCCATTCCAGAACATTGTAATTGTTCCTCTGCATGAATGCCTGAGTAGATTTGGAGTGGTGTTTTGGATCATTGTCTTGCTGAAATATCCATCCCCTGCGTAACTTCAACTTCGTCACTGATTCTTGCATATTATTGGCAAGAATCTGCTGATACTGAGTTGAATCCATGCAACCCTCAACTTTTACAAGATTCCCATTGCCGGCATTGGCCACACAGCCCCAAAGCATGATGGAACCTCCACCAAATTTTACTGTGGGTAGCAAGTGCTTTTCTTGGAATGCCGTGGTTTTTTTTGCCTCCATGCATAACGCCTTTTTGTATGACCAAACAACTCAATCTTTGTTTCATCAGTCCACAGGACCTTCTTCCAAAATGTAACTGGCTTGTCCAAATGTGCTTTTGCATACCTCAGGTGACTCGGTTTGTGGTGTGCTTGCTGAAACGGCTTCTTTCGCATCACTCTCCCATACAGCTTCTCCTTGTGCAAAGTGCGCTGTATTGTTGACCGATGCACATTGACAACATCTGCAGCAAGATGAAGCTGCAGGTCTTTGGAGGTGGTCTGTGGATTGTCCTTGACTGTTCTCACCATTCTTCTTGTTTGCCTTTCTGATATTTTTCTTGGCCTGCCACTTCTCGGCTTAACAAGAACTGTACCTGTGTTCTCCCATTTCCTTACTATGTTCCTCACAGTGGAAACTGACAGTTTAAATCTCTGAGACAACTTTTTGTATCCTTCCCCTGAACAACTATGTTGAATAATCTTTGTTTTCAGATCATTTGAGAGTTGTTTTGAGGAGCCCATGATGCCACTCTTCATAGGAGATTCAAATAGGAGAACAACTTGCAAGTGGCCACCTTAAATACCTTTTTTCATGATTGGATACACCTGCCTATGAAGTTCAAAGCTCAATGAGGTTACAAAACCAATTTAGTGCTTTAGTAAGTAAGTAAAAAGTAGTTAGGAGTGTTCAAATCAAGAAATTGTTAAGGGTGCCCATACTTTTGCACTGGTCATATTTTGTTTAAATGCGGATTGCACATTTTCTGTTAGTACAATAAACCTCATTTCAATCCAGAAATATTACTCAGTGCATCAGTTATTAGATATAGGAAACTGAAATGGCTCTTGCAAAAACCCAAATTGTTATAAAGAAAAAAGGTTAACATTAATAGGGGTGCCCAAACTTTTTCATATGACTGTATTAGCCAGATAAGTTGAAGATAAAGATTTTACAGATGTAGTAGTGTTAAACACCTCCTGGATGTAAAGGAGCTTAGCGCAAGGTGGGAGTAGCGAAATTTGGCCAGTGGGTTGGCTGGAGAGAGCAGTTCTCCAGGAGGGTTCGTGGAGTGAGGATGTAGCCTTGTAACTTGGGCCCTTCGGGGAACTGGAGGTATCCTCTAAGGGTCTGCAGTCTACAGCTCACCTCATGGCTTAGAAGCGACCAGTGTCTAGATGGCCATCAGGGCAAAGAACCTCAGATGGGCCAAAGAAAGTCGAGTGACTAGAAACTGTCAGGGGCAGAGGAGAGAACGGTTAGGTGAAGAGTAAAGAAGGGAGAAAGAGGAGGTATAGGCCCGGCAGCTGGTGGACGAGGCCCCAGATAGCAGGATAGGTCGAGATGGAGTAAACCAGGAGAAAGCGTCAGCAGAACCGTAGAAGTATGGCCATATCTGTCATGATGGTGGAAGCTAAAATAAACTGTTCAACATTGTTTTGCCAAGAGAACCCCAGTGTCATGTTTCTCTCTACTGCGTCTACAATGGTGATCGGCTGCGGGGTGATGGATGCTGCCCTGAAGAGAACCATTAAGTGTTGCACACAACACCTGAAGCTGTCTACAAACACTGATTCTCTGTGCTGAAGGAGTGCGGAGCTCCCGCGGGCCCACGTCCGAACCTTCCTTCAGTTGCGTGAATCCTTCTGTCTCTTCATGCAATCCCAGACAGACTGATGATGAGATCAGGGTTCTGTCTGGGTTATTTTATTACTTCCAGATCTCCTTGTTTTCTTTACCCTGGAGATAGTTCTAAATGACATTGTCTGTATGTTTCACTGGCAGACACAGACAGATGTCGAATCCTAGCCAAGAAAAATATATAAGCCTCCTTTGCAATCCAATAGCTCATCTTAATGTAAAAGTCCACCTGCTTTGGAGGTGGAAATGGGCTCCCTACTTCTTGAGCCTCTGTGCAGCCACCATGTTATTGGTGCAACATGTGCAGCCGCATGTTGCACCAATAACATGTCTGTCCATGTCTGCACTTATATTTACCATTAATTTTTGTTTTTCACTCATTTTGTTCATTAATTTGTTTCTTTATTACTTATTTTTTAAAACATTCTTTTACTGTGCAGCATTTTTTTCAATACTAGCCTAAAACGTTTTCACAGTACTGTATGTGTGGCACCCCAGTGGTCATGGGAGCCACAGTGGCATTGTTCTCTTCACCAGGGGGCAATACTATGCCTGGAAGTAGTGGGGAAAATCTCCATGTCAGGTACCATTACAAACAACAATTCCTAATGCATGCCAGAAGGGGGAGCTCAAGTCCTGTTTGGGGCGACCTTCCCTGTGCATACTGGGCTGGGGAGGGGCTAGACAGAGGTACAGGAAGAGGGACCTGAGAACTCGAGTAGCAGGAAAATAGAACGGTCGCTGTTAGGGAGCTGTCTGCAATCTTTCCAGGACCGAGCACTGAATCAGGACACTGGGGTCCTCGACTGTCAGGTGCTAACGGCCCAGCAGTAAACCCAGAGGGCAGGAGATTCCACATTTCCTGGCCTATCAGAGACTCCCAAGGCGAAGTAGCACAATAGAGCCCGGGGCCGCAGAAATATAAGCGGGCCCTACATCCGGCTCGCGCTGCCCGCCACAAGGGACAAGGCAAATTACATCTAGGAAGAGGGATGCTGTGCTGTTTCAGGCCACAGCAACCCACATTCAGAGCGCACTAAGGAAGGCCTCCAACCTACCTGGCAAAGAGAGATTCCTCACTGTTTCTTGGCTGACCGGACCACTGTAACTCTCGGACCATAACATCTGACCAGTAAAGGTAAAGGAAACTACCAGCCTGTGTTACAAAGTTACTGTCGGCGTCCTCAGCCCTACACCCCAGTGTACAACACCATAGGCTACCACCCCATCATCCTCCCTGGGGCCCACTGCACCTGTGGGGAGCTGAACCATCCCAGCTGCGACACCATCCGCCCCAGAGGACCACACCTGCAGCTGCGGCTAATCCCTGGCCGCACACCACAGGTGACGTCACGAGACAACTACTACTACCAACGACCTTATCCCATCTCCTAAACCCCTTTTTGTGGACACCTCGGGGCCACGAAGCCGGGCAGGGCCACCCGTGACATCACTGACCCATACCGGCCTGGCGAAGAGTAATCCCAAATACACCCCTGGACCCGTGGGGTGCTCCATATGTATATAAATTGTAAGGGCATCCATAAAGTGTCAAGCAGCCTTGCCTTACACCCAACTCCCCAAAAATGTATGAAATGATAATGCAGTATCATATAGCAGAGCGGAAGCAGATAAAAAAATATAGAAAAGAAGATCATATTGCTTGAAAAAGATCATTTCTGGGTAGTCCATGTGAAGACTATCCCAATCATTTTGCTGAAGAATCGCACTGTAGATTGTAGAAATCAAACTGATTCCAATTCTTATTTTAAAACTGTAGAATAGAAATGTTATTAAAAACCCCTTTCTTCCACATATTGTTTGTTGTGTTAAAAGCTTGTCTGTTACATTTTCTTTCCTCTGGGGTAAACTATGCACCGATAAAGAAGTGGCAAATTTTTGATGCAAGTATAGCAACCAATAAGATCAAATCAAATGTTATCTTTGTATGGATAAAAATCAAAATATTTTTTCACAGGTCCAATTAAGAAGCAAGATGATGACCTTATCTCAAACCCCTTTGTTTGCCCGGACTTACTTAGGTATAGGAGTAAAGAGGTAGAAGAAAGGGTCAGTTGAAATGTAACCATTTGTATTTCAGTGTGTATTATTGTATTAGTCATATTATTTTTATTGACTTGTAATTGTATTGTCTGGATATACAGAATACATGAACAATCACACACAAATGGCAGCATGTTGGAATTTAGCTTGTAGATTGCTGAGACTATTTGTCCCTTTCCTGTCCACCTGTGTTTGCTGCAGTGAGGTGGTAATGTATTTAGCTCTATGGGCAGCACTCCTTTATATATAAAAACCATCAGAAAGTCTCTGGCTTCCAGTTACTTAGTTCAGTTAGGCCTGGTCACTGATCTTTTGCTGATGTGTGTCATTCATATATACTGTTGTCTGACCTTGACTTGTATTTTGACCACTCACTTGCCTTCTGAATTAACTCCTGACTAGAGATGAGCGAACCGGTCCCGGTTCGCCGAACGGAGGTCCCGTTCGAGTTCGGTTCGTCGACCGTTCGACGAACCGAACTCGAACCGCTTAGGAAACAATGGCAGGCATTCACAAACACATAAAAACACCTACAAAACACCCTCAAAGGTATCCAAAAGGTGACAAACAACTCACAACACAACACAAACACATGGGAAAGTGACAAGTACATATACTCATGCGAAAACAAAGGAGCTGGACAAGGAAAAAGAGGAGGAGACACAGATATGAGTATATGCAAGGGAACGTCGATGCCATTACTGAGCAACTTGAGCCCTGCTCATTTTAGGCTTCCAATCTGGATAAATTGCCTGAGCTCGACACGTATGCCTTGGGGATCTTGTTGTGTCCTGCAGCCAGCGTTCTCTCGGAACCTGTCTTCAGTGCTGCTGGGGGTCTGCTGGCAGATAAGCACACGTGTCTGTCCACTGACAATGTGGACATGTCTCTCAGACGACTTTTGTTCCCCTGGGTCAGCCAGGGGACGGGAAAGGCACGCGTATTTTTGAGAGTGCTTCATGCAAAGCATCTTTTTCTTTTTCAAAAGGGGGGTCAACTGATGCCAGTCAAGTGGGGTGTGTGTGGCACAATTAGTGGCAACGAGGGAGACTGTGGTTGGAGTACCCTCGCTGTGTTTCTAAAAGAACCAAGATGAACAAGTCATGGCTCTCAGAGGACTTTTCTTCCCCTGGGTCAGCCAGGGGACGGGAAAGGCACGCGTATTTTTGAGAGTGCTTCATGCAAAGCATCTTTTTCTTTTTCAAAAGGGGGGTCAACTGATGCCAGTCAAGTGGGGTGTGTGTGGCACAATTAGTGGCAACGAGGGAGACTGTGGTTGGAGTCCCCTCACTGTGTTTCTAAAAGAACCAAGATGAACAAGTCATGGCTCTCAGAGGACTTTTCTTCCCCTGGGTCAGCCAGGGGACGGGAAAGGCACGCGTATTTTTGAGAGTGCTTCATGCAAAGCATCTTTTTCTTTTTGAAAAGGGGGGTCAACTGATGCCAGTCAAGTGGGGTGTGTGTGGCACAATTAGTGGCAACGAGGGAGACTGTGGTTGGAGTCCCCTCGCTGTGTTTCTAAAAGAACCAAGATGAACAAGTCATGGCTCTCAGAGGACTTTTCTTCCCCTGGGTCAGCCAGGGGACGGGAAAGGCACGCGTATTTTTGAGAGTGCTTCATGCAAAGCATCTTTTTCTTTTTCAAAAGGGGGGTCAACTGATGCCAGTCAAGTGGGGTGTGTGTGGCACAATTAGTGGCAACGAGGGAGACTGTGGTTGGAGTCCCCTCGCTGTGTTTCTAAAAGAACCAAGATGAACAAGTCATGGCTCTCAGAGGACTTTTCTTCCCCTGGGTCAGCCAGGGGACGGGAAAGGCACGCGTATTTTTGAGAGTGCTTCATGCAAAGCATCTTTTTCTTTTTCAAAAGGGGGGTCAACTGATGCCAGTCAAGTGGGGTGTGTGTGGCACAATTAGTGGCAACGAGGGAGACTGTGGTTGGAGTCCCCTCGCTGTGTTTCTAAAAGAACCAAGATGAACAAGTCATGGCTCTCAGAGGACTTTTCTTCCCCTGGGTCAGCCAGGGGACGGGAAAGGCACGCGTATTTTTGAGAGTGCTTCATGCAAAGCATCTTTTTCTTTTTCAAAAGGGGGGTCAACTGATGCCAGTCAAGTGGGGTGTGTGTGGCACAATTAGTGGCAACGAGGGAAACTGTGGTTGGAGTCCCCTCGCTGTGTTTCTAAAAGAACCAAGATGAACAAGTCATGGCTCTCAGAGGACTTTTCTTCCCCTGGGTCAGCCAGGGGACGGGAAAGGCACGCGTATTTTTGAGAGTGCTTCATACAAAGCATCTTTTTTTTTTTCAAAAGGGGGTCAACTGATGCCAGTCAAGTGGGGTGTGTGTGGCACAATTAGTGGCAACGAGGGAGACTGTGGTTGGAGTCCCCTCGCTGTGTTTCTAAAAGAACCAAGATGAACAAGTCATGGCTCTCAGAGGACTTTTCTTCCCCTGGGTCAGCCAGGGGACGGGAAAGGCACGCGTATTTTTGAGAGTGCTTCATGCAAAGCATCTTTTTCTTTTTCAAAAGGGGGGTCAACTGATGCCAGTCAAGTGGGGTGTGTGTGGCACAATTAGTGGCAACGAGGGAGACTGTGGTTGGAGTCCCCTCGCTGTGTTTCTAAAAGAACCAAGATGAACAAGTCATGGCTCTCAGAGGACTTTTCTTCCCCTGGGTCAGCCAGGGGACGGGAAAGGCACGCGTATTTTTGAGAGTGCTTCATGCAAAGCATCTTTTTCTTTTTCAAAAGGGGGGTCAACTGATGCCAGTCAAGTGGGGTGTGTGTGGCACAATTAGTGGCAACGAGGGAGACTGTGGTTGGAGTCCCCTCACTGTGTTTCTAAAAGAACCAAGATGAACAAGTCATGGCTCTCAGAGGACTTTTCTTCCCCTGGGTCAGCCAGGGGACGGGAAAGGCACGCGTATTTTTGAGAGTGCTTCATGCAAAGCATCTTTTTCTTTTTGAAAAGGGGGGTCAACTGATGCCAGTCAAGTGGGGTGTGTGTGGCACAATTAGTGGCAACGAGGGAGACTGTGGTTGGAGTCCCCTCGCTGTGTTTCTAAAAGAACCAAGATGAACAAGTCATGGCTCTCAGAGGACTTTTCTTCCCCTGGGTCAGCCAGGGGACGGGAAAGGCACGCGTATTTTTGAGAGTGCTTCATGCAAAGCATCTTTTTCTTTTTCAAAAGGGGGGTCAACTGATGCCAGTCAAGTGGGGTGTGTGTGGCACAATTAGTGGCAACGAGGGAGACTGTGGTTGGAGTCCCCTCGCTGTGTTTCTAAAAGAACCAAGATGAACAAGTCATGGCTCTCAGAGGACTTTTCTTCCCCTGGGTCAGCCAGGGGACGGGAAAGGCACGCGTATTTTTGAGAGTGCTTCATGCAAAGCATCTTTTTCTTTTTCAAAAGGGGGGTCAACTGATGCCAGTCAAGTGGGGTGTGTGTGGCACAATTAGTGGCAACGAGGGAGACTGTGGTTGGAGTCCCCTCGCTGTGTTTCTAAAAGAACCAAGATGAACAAGTCATGGCTCTCAGAGGACTTTTCTTCCCCTGGGTCAGCCAGGGGACGGGAAAGGCACGCGTATTTTTGAGAGTGCTTCATGCAAAGCATCTTTTTCTTTTTCAAAAGGGGGGTCAACTGATGCCAGTCAAGTGGGGTGTGTGTGGCACAATTAGTGGCAACGAGGGAAACTGTGGTTGGAGTCCCCTCGCTGTGTTTCTAAAAGAACCAAGATGAACAAGTCATGGCTCTCAGAGGACTTTTCTTCCCCTGGGTCAGCCAGGGGACGGGAAAGGCACGCGTATTTTTGAGAGTGCTTCATACAAAGCATCTTTTTCTTTTTCAAAAGGGGGTCAACTGATGCCAGTCAAGTGGGGTGTGTGTGGCACAATTAGTGGCAACGAGGGAGACTGTGGTTGGAGTCCCCTCGCTGTGTTTCTAAAAGAACCAAGATGAACAAGTCATGGCTCTCAGAGGACTTTTCTTCCCCTGGGTCAGCCAGGGGACGGGAAAGGCACGCGTATTTTTGAGAGTGCTTCATGCAAAGCATCTTTTTCTTTTTCAAAAGGGGGGTCAACTGATGCCAGTCAAGTGGGGTGTGTGTGGCACAATTAGTGGCAACGAGGGAGACTGTGGTTGGAGTCCCCTCGCTGTGTTTCTAAAAGAACCAAGATGAACAAGTCATGGCTCTCAGAGGACTTTTCTTCCCCTGGGTCAGCCAGGGGACGGGAAAGGCACGCGTATTTTTGAGAGTGCTTCATGCAAAGCATCTTTTTCTTTTTCAAAAGGGGGGTCAACTGATGCCAGTCAAGTGGGGTGTGTGTGGCACAATTAGTGGCAACGAGGGAAACTGTGGTTGGAGTCCCCTCGCTGTGTTTCTAAAAGAACCAAGATGAACAAGTCATGGCTCTCAGAGGACTTTTCTTCCCCTGGGTCAGCCAGGGGACGGGAAAGGCACGCGTATTTTTGAGAGTGCTTCATACAAAGCATCTTTTTCTTTTTCAAAAGGGGGTCAACTGATGCCAGTCAAGTGGGGTGTGTGTGGCACAATTAGTGGCAACGAGGGAGACTGTGGTTGGAGTCCCCTCGCTGTGTTTCTAAAAGAACCAAGATGAACAAGTCATGGCTCTCAGAGGACTTTTCTTCCCCTGGGTCAGCCAGGGGACGGGAAAGGCACGCGTATTTTTGAGAGTGCTTCATGCAAAGCATCTTTTTCTTTTTCAAAAGGGGGGTCAACTGATGCCAGTCAAGTGGGGTGTGTGTGGCACAATTAGTGGAAACGAGGGAGACTGTGGTTGGAGTCCCCTCGCTGTGTTTCTAAAAGAACCAAGATGAACAAGTCATGGCTCTCAGAGGACTTTTCTTCCCCTGGGTCAGCCAGGGGACGGGAAAGGCACGCGTATTTTTGAGAGTGCTTCATGCAAAGCATCTTTTTCTTTTTCAAAAGGGGGGTCAACTGATGCCAGTCAAGTGGGGTGTGTGTGGCACAATTAGTGGCAACGAGGGAGACTGTGGTTAGAGTCCCCTCGCTATGTTTTACATGATTTTCGAAGGGCATGACATGCCTAAGAGGTTGAGTTTCATCATCTGCAACTTGTTGGCAACAGAAAGGCTGCCTTTACACCCTTTTGAGACTGAGGATTTTCGAGACCTTATGCCCATTGCAGCGCCCCAAGAGCCGATGGCCAGTCGTCACTCCTTCTCCAAGAAAGACGTGCCCGCGCTACCACAGTAGGTCGCACACAACCTCACCGATTCCTTGAGAAACTCTGTGTGTGACAGGGTGCATTTCAACACAGATACTTGGACCAGTAAGCATGGACAGGGGAGTTACATGTTGCTGACTGGGCACTGGGTAACTATGGTGAGAGATGGAGAAGGGTTTGCTGTACAAGTCTTGCCGTCCCCACGACTTGTGTGTCAATCCTTCCTCTGTATGTACAAGTTCCTCCACTGCTTCTGCCTCCTCAACCTCGTGTGGGTCCTCCACCTCGGCCCAAACCCTGTGTGGTCAGGCCACCCTTCCTTGTAACTGCGCCCAAGGAATCCCACACATCTCCTTACTATGCTGGCAGCAGAGCTCAAGGCCATCAGGCGGTCAAATGTTTACTTTGAAATGTAGGGGAAATGTGAGACACCGCTGAGGAATTGTGGACGGTTAGCTCTGGAGAGTGAGACCGAGTTTCATCAATGGTTGTCTCCACTCAACCAGCAGTCAGGGAAGGTCGGGTGCGACAATGATGCAAACCAGTCTGCGACCCTTCTTCAGGGCAATGTGACACACGTGCCTTGTATGGCTCACGTGTTGAACCTGGTTGTCCAGCAATATTTAAAACACCATCCCGGCCTACATGGCCTTCTGCAGAGGGCACGGTGTAACGCCTGCCTGGATCGACACACTCAGATGGGCTGTAAAGGATAGGCTAGAGGCAAGCCACTCACCAAGCTGGACACCCAGAACCCTGAAACCCTTTAACCCCTATACAGTGATTTGGAATTACACAGGGCCCAAGTTGATCAATACCTGTGGAAGGCTGCAGTTCCAGAGAATAGTAGTCATGCAGGGTCAAAAACATTAATTGAGGAAGAGGAACAGAATGGGATGGCCAGGACTTAATCAGAAAACAAGCAGAGGTGAAATGCGGATCGGCCAACGAGGTACATAAACAGCAAGCAGGAAACATAGCCAGGTAACAAGCACACAAACTCATAAAACTGAACTGGGGGTAACAGTAACAAGAGGTTCATAGCTTTGTCTGGCAGTGGTCTGCAGACAGGAGGGGCCTAAAAAAGGGTGTGGTGTCTTCCCATTGGGACCAGAGTACAAATTGATTGAGTGGACTACGTTGGTGACTTAACAGTCGTGTGCGGCAATGATGCAAACCTGTCTGCGGCCCTTAGTCAGGGCAATGTGACACACGGGCCTTGTATGGCTCAC
The DNA here is from genome assembly GCF_048569485.1 of Anomaloglossus baeobatrachus. Lineage (NCBI taxonomy): Eukaryota > Metazoa > Chordata > Amphibia > Anura > Aromobatidae > Anomaloglossus > Anomaloglossus baeobatrachus. The sequence continues at coordinate 267,063,464 of NC_134356.1, read as the reverse complement.
GTGTTGAATCTGATTCTCCAGCAATTTTTAAAATACCATCCCGGCCTACATGGCCTTGTGCAGCGGGCACGCTGCTATGTGGTCACTTTCATCCTTCGCACCCAGCAGCTCAACAACTTTCATCGCTCCGGAAGTCTTAGGGTCTGGCGGTTAAACGCCGGAAATGCGATGTTCCGACACGCAGGAATTGGAATCTGCACATGTTGCAGCGTGTGTGGCAGCATCGCAGAGCCCTGCTGAAATATGGTATGACGTATACCCTGGGCTAACTTGATCCAGAGGTGGTGCAGATCACGCTGCTGGAGTGGTGTCAGATCAAGGACCTATGCACCCTTCTACACAGTTTACAAATGTCGACGAAGATGTTTAGCACTAGCGATGCCATTCTCAGCGTGACAATTCTGGTCATCTACAAGATGGAGCACACTGTAAGCATTATTCGGAGTCAGGTGTTGGTCCAAGAGGAAGGGGAGGAAGTACAGGAGGAGTCATATGCAGAAGGGATAATAAGATGTACAAGGTCCATACGTTGAGCGGCACCTAGGCGGCAGTCATGGTGGGGGATAGGGATTAACAAGGGTGCATAGTATCAGCAAAAATTGTTGAGGAAGGTGCAGGAGCCATGAAGAAATGGAGGACGAACTTGCGATGGGCATGGAAGACTCAGCAGATGAGTGAGAGCTTGCTCACATTTCGGTTGTGCGAGGTTGGGGGGAGAGGGCAGAGGAAGGAGGCACGATTCTCACCTCTCTGCCACCAACACACCAAGGACTTGGTCCTCCTGGATGCACAAGACACATGAGCGTCTTCTTGCTGCACTACCTACAACATGACCCTCGGATTGTACGAATTCGAAGTAATGCTAACTACTGGGTTGCCACACTGTTAGATCCCCGGTACAAGACAAAATTTGGCGAAATAATTCCTGCCATAGAAAGGGACGCACGTGTACAGGAGTATCTTCAGAAGGTGGTACGCAATCTTCGATCTGCTTTTCCACTAAACACCAGTGCTGCACAGAGTGAATCTCAACGGTTTGTCCTGGATAGGAGGAAATGGTCTTTTACTTGTCCACATCTGAGGGACCGAGGGCTGGCTGTTGTGCTGAGATGGCATTGAGTACGGTGTCCCTGCAGAGTTGCACTTTTGGTCATATACAAAATGAGTTGAAAAAGGACAGATGCTGGTGAAAAGGGGAACAGGTGTGTTGGAAAGGGGAAAAAAGTTTTGGTCCGTGGGTTTGGTGGTTAAGCAAAAGTAACATTTGATGAAGAAACACCATCTGTTACGGTGGGACTGGCAGATTTGGATAAGGTGGTATATACTATGTTACCGCTATATAACGAAAATTAATATAAAAAGAAAGAGAAAGGTATATATCCCCATCAGCAGTCAGTGTCCACCGTGCTCCCAGATGGAAAAGGAGAGGTTGGCAACTGGAAGGTTCGGTGGAGGATACAGAGCTGTGTGGCTATGAAACTAATAGTAGCCTGAACCAAGTTAGACGCCACTCGGATCTTAAGACTGGGAGCCCTGTTAGCGTCACAGGGTCCACACGCCCACCCAGCCCAGGAACTCCCTGTTAACATCACAGGGGCCATTCAGTACGCTGACCGTGTGCATTGGGGCCACACCTGTGAACAGCAGGCGCATCAGCAGCAGCAGGCCTGTTAATGCCACTGGGCTGCACAAGCAGGACTTGTAGGACAGGAGCTGGTCATAACCGTTCTGCGTTACCAACTGTGGTGGCGGCCTGCATCGACACCCTATCCCTGCCTACCTCTGGCCTAAAGCCGCAATGTGTTCAACACATGGAGGTGTGCTCTTTTGGAGCATAATAGAAGACTGCGCACCTCCTTGTTGTCTCCAGCCCCTTCTATAACCTGGGTCCGCCCCAAACCAAGGTGGACCACAATGCACCTCCTGGAGACAAAAGCAGAGTGATACGTCATGAGTGGCATAACTAGCGTCCTATTTGGAACCGCAACTTCAATGATGACCTCATGGCTGTCATGACCCAAACACCTCACCAGTCATCGTCTGACCATCAATAATGAGGTGACAAATCATAGGGGCGGGCCTCTGCAAGCCATTTGGGAGTGGCCTGGCCACATCGTCAGGACACCTTATGCCCTGTGGTCTAAATGGGCCCCCCACATCAGGGGCAGGGCCAAAGAGTTCATTACCGGACCTAGTTTCTGATGCAGTAAGTGCCTCACCATGGTCAGTTGCATGAAATACAGTCTCTGAAAAAAGACTATCAGCTTTAGCATGGTGTCTATGCACAACACAGGACTTAGACCCGGCACGGAGTGCAAGTACCTGTGCAAAGAGGCTTTTCGCACTAAGTGTGGGAGCATGCGCTGTAGCCCGAAATGAAGACTTAGCCTCAGGAATGGCACAGTCAGGCTGAGCATACTCACTAGGCGAAACACTGGAGTTAGGCTGCGGCTGGGGTAAATCGGCACACGCATGCGCACTAGCTGCCTCTCCACACTTAGACGTGGAGGAGAAAGCAGCCAGCTGGACAACACGAGGCACAGGCCTAAATGGCAGCTGATGCCTGGGCGCAACTGAAACCGCAGCAGGCTGCTTGCGTTTAAGGCGTCACCGTTTTGTAACAACAAATAACATCCAAAAGAACAGGTGTACTTCTTCCCATGGATAATCTGATATGATCCCTTTTTTCATGGACACGACCATCGCTAACAAATGTAGATGAGGCCAAATCAGCAGCTGCTTCAATGGATCTCAAGTGCGCCATAAAGTGGCCTCTCCTCCACCCCAATTTCAAGATCCCAAATACTCCATTCCTCTGTGGTGTCAATCCAATCGCACTTGCTTCCTAACAGCTCTCAAGTTTCCACCAGCCCTGCTGAGTATGGGGTGACAGAGATGGTTGAGTTTGCATAGCTGTTCAGTCGCACTATAGCCTGGGAATCAGAGGTCTGCTCCAAAGCTGCAATGAGTACAGACAAGGAAGTTATTATTATTTTTATTATTATTGATTTATAGAGCACCATTGATTCCATGGTGCTGTACATGAGAAGGGGGTTACATACAGAATACATATACAAGTAACTATAGACAGACTGGTACAGAGGGAAGAGGGCCCTGCCCTTGCGGGATTACATTCTAAAGGATTTTTGGGAGGAGACAGTAGGAGTTGTTTAGGTTGAGCGTCAAGTACGTATGGTGGTGGTGTCATTGAAGGTTATAGTCATTTCTGAACAGATGAGTTTTCAGATTCAGTTTGAAGCTTGCGTGTGTAGCAGATAATCTAACGTGTTGAGGTAGCGAGTTCCATGAGACAGGGGAAATGATCTGCGCAGATGGCCAGAAGCTTTGTGACTGTGATCCAGGCCCCGATGAAGAAGGTGCTGAGCCTAATCTACACCCTCATTTCCAAAAAGTAAATCCTCCTGGTGGAGACAATGGGGAACATGATGAGGAGCACAGATACCTGATTGGAAGGACAACTTTACTATTCGGTCAGGGCAGGAAGAGGTTGTCTCGGAGGACTCCGGACGAGGGGAATGAAAACACACAGGGTTATTGATGAGGTTGGAGACCACACTTACTGTCAAACCAAAGTCAGCCAGTCGATGAGGTCAGCAGAGGAGGTGGAGGAGGATGCTATTGACGACGAGGTTACGTTGCGTCTTCCTGGCCAGAGACAAAGTACTGGAAGCACGTCAACAACTGAATCCTGGACCACAACTTTGACTCTGAGCAGATTTCGTGTTGGCTATGCAGGTCACATGGGCTGTAAGCCTTTCCTAGCCTGTGAATTTTTGGACATCGCAAAGGATCACCCAAGTCATGGAATCTGTAAGATTTGTCAACAATCTGTAAGTAGAAGGCAAGCGTTGACAGCGTGAAGGTGTATTGCTCAGCTTTAGCAACTGTCAACGCAATATGCTTATTTGCCGTTCATTGCATGCATTGTTGCAGACTACACACAAGGGGCTGCTGTTTTTTTGGATCTGCCTTTGGTCACTATAGCAATAGAAAATTGCTCTTCGGGGGTGGACTTGGAGATGCTGTCTATGAACAGAAGGAAAAGCTAAAGGTGTGTGTTACAGCAAGGAGCCACCGCGGAAACACTTGGTTCAATTGTGAGGGGAGTTGTGCTGTACTTTGATGATGAGCACTGTAACGTCAGTGAGCAGCATCCTGTGCCACAGACCAACATTCTTACGGTGCTGTCTATACTGTTTACCGTGAGAGGAGCGTAAAGTCTGTATTTCTGGCAACTGGACATCACAGTACCCGGGTACGGTAGGCTGTGCCCAGACAATAATGCGGGCACGCAACACTTTGTTTTATTAGCAAAACACATATCTGTTCTGGGTAGGCTGACTATATAGACAATAAGACTTGCTGCCTCTGCACTGTCAAATTGTCACGTACAGTTTAAATCATAGAGGGACAGCAACACATGTTTGCATTGACTGTTGCTTTTCAAGATTTCCATGACTGTGTTGCAGAGCTGTGTGGTTTGCATTCACACTGTTATCATCTGCATTATCTGTGAGGCTTCAGCTAACAAGGGTATTCAGGGGGGGTCATGTGTTTTGTCTATGTTTAGGTAGATAACTTGGAAGCTCTTGTGATGCGCCACTGGTAAGTCGTGTTCGCACACACACACACACACACACACACGCACAAACACACAATTACTGCTACACAGAGGGATTAGCAGGTAGTAGGCAACAGAATAGATTGTTCAATTATTTAAATTGTATGCATGGTTCTTATTGTTTGTTTTGGTAAAGTTAAACAATCATTTATCAACCCAACTGCCTAGAGTCCTTTTCCTATTGCCTGGTTTTGCTGCATACTGGGGAGCCCACCCTGTACACGACTTAAAATGAAGCATAAGTCGCAATGTGAATTTCACTGTGCTACAATGCGGCCTAGCGTGCCTGTGCAACCACCGCCTGCCCCATCAAGTGCATCTGCGTGCTCTTCATCCTCTGTGACTGTGGGGACAGCAGTCACACATGGTTTTTCACACTGAACTTCCACTCCTTAACCCGCAACAGGGAGTGTGATTGGCAGGTCATCACTTGTTTTGGAAGTGGAAACAGAAGGTATTGTTGAGCTGTCAGACATCGAGAGAACCATCATTGGATGCAGGCTACATTATATCCACGCCTGCACCTTCGTCACAGATTGCCTGGACTACCTGCAGTTAATAATTGCATTCCAGAAATGGAAAGGAGTGTAGAATGCACATGTGTTGTACCTTGCTTGGCAGCAAAGGAACACTAACTTAGTATTCCAGACAATTTTAGGATGGCAGAAAAAGAGTCAGCTCTTTGTGCAAATTAAATAGCGTGGCAAAAGTGGACAGATGGGTACAGTGGCCGTGTTCTGTGGGTACCAGGACAGTAAAAGAAGCCTCACTTTCTATCCCTCCTAATGATCAAATGCAGCAAGGAATTCCCTGAGTTTGCTATAAAATTAGCATAGCTAAATGTGCATGAGGGTAGAATGCAGAGGTGCTTGAGATTGCTTGGCACAAGTGGCACAATAAAGGAGTCCAACAGCCAGTTCTATGATGCCACTAAATGGCAGTATTTTTTGCTATCATTATAGCTTATTAAAAACAGAGCAGGAGGGTGTCCTGCACAGGTGCTAGAAATAGCTTGGCACCAGTGGGGCAATAATGGAATACAACATCCAGTTCTATGATGCCACTAAATGGCAGTATTTTTTGCTATCATTATAGCTTATTAAAAACAGAGCAGGAGGGTGTCCTGCACAGGTGCTAGAAATAGCTTGACACCAGTGGGGCACTAATGGAATACAACATCCAGTTCTATGATGCCACTAAATGGCAGTATTTTTTTCTATCATTATAGCTTATTAAAAACAGAGCAGGAGGGTGTCCTGCACAGGTGCTAGAAATAGCTTGGCACCAGTGGGGCACTAATGGAATACAACAGCCAGTTCTATGATGCCACTAAATGGCAGTATTTTTTGCTATCATTATAGCTTATTAAAAACAGAGCAGGAGGGTGTCCTGCACAGGTGCTAGAAATAGCTTGACACCAGTGGGGCACTAATGGAATACAACATCCAGTTCTATGATGCCACTAAATGGCAGTATTTTTTGCTATCATTATAGCTTATTAAAAACAGAGCAGGAGGGTGTCCTGCACAGGTGCTAGAAATAGCTTGACACCAGTGGGGCACTAATGGAATACAACATCCAGTTCTATGATGCCACTAAATGGCAGTATTTTTTGCTATCATTATAGCTTATTAAAAACAGAGCAGGAGGGTGTCCTGCACAGGTGCTAGAAATAGCTTGTCACCAGTGGGGCACTAATGGAATACAACAGCCAGTTCTATGATGCCACTAAATGGCAGTATTTTTTGCTATCATTATAGCTTATTAAAAACAGAGCAGGAGGGTGTCCTGCACAGGTGCTAGAAATAGCTTGACACCAGTGGGGCACTAATGGAATACAACATCCAGTTCTATGATGCCACTAAATGGCAGTATTTTTTGCTATCATTATAGCTTATTAAAAACAGAGCAGGAGGGTGTCCTGCACAGGTGCTAGAAATAGCTTGACACCAGTGGGGCACTAATGGAATACAACATCCAGTTCTATGATGCCACTAAATGGCAGTATTTTTTGCTATCATTATAGCTTATTAAAAACAGAGCAGGAGGGTGTCCTGCACAGGTGCTAGAAATAGCTTGACACCAGTGGGGCACTAATGGAATACAACATCCAGTTCTATGATGCCACTAAATGGCAGTATTTTTTGCTATCATTATAGCTTATTAAAAACAGAGCAGGAGGGTGTCCTGCACAGGTGCTAGAAATAGCTTGTCACCAGTGGGGCACTAATGGAATACAACAGCCAGTTCTATGATGCCACTAAATGGCAGTATTTTTTGCTATCATTATAGCTTATTAAAAACAGAGCAGGAGGGTGTCCTGCACAGGTGCTAGAAATAGCTTGACACCAGTGGGGCACTAATGGAATACAACATCCAGTTCTATGATGCCACTAAATGGCAGTATTTTTTGCTATCATTATAGCTTATTAAAAACAGAGCAGGAGGGTGTCCTGCACAGGTGCTAGAAATAGCTTGACACCAGTGGGGCACTAATGGAATACAACATCCAGTTCTATGATGCCACTAAATGGCAGTATTTTTTGCTATCATTATAGCTTATTAAAAACAGAGCAGGAGGGTGTCCTGCACAGGTGCTAGAAATAGCTTGTCACCAGTGGGGCACTAATGGAATACAACAGCCAGTTCTATGATGCCACTAAATGGCAGTATTTTTTGCTATCATTATAGCTTATTAAAAACAGAGCAGGAGGGTGTCCTGCACAGGTGCTAGAAATAGCTTGACACCAGTGGGGCACTAATGGAATACAACATCCAGTTCTATGATGCCACTAAATGGCAGTATTTTTTGCTATCATTATAGCTTATTAAAAACAGAGCAGGAGGGTGTCCTGCACAGGTGCTAGAAATAGCTTGACACCAGTGGGGCACTAATGGAATACAACATCCAGTTCTATGATGCCACTAAATGGCAGTATTTTTTGCTATCATTATAGCTTATTAAAAACAGAGCAGGAGGGTGTCCTGCACAGGTGCTAGAAATAGCTTGGCACCAGTGGGGCACTAATGGAATACAACAGACAGTTCTATGATGCCACTAAATGGCAGTATTTTTTTCTATCATTATAGCTTATTAAAAACAGAGCAGGAGGGTGTCCTGCACAGGTGCTAGAAATAGCTTGACACCAGTGGGGCACTAATGGAATACAACATCCAGTTCTATGATGCCACTAAATGGCAGTATTTTTTGCTATCATTATAGCTTATTAAAAACAGAGCAGGAGGGTGTCCTGCAGAGGTGCTAGAAATAGCTTGGCACCAGTGGGGCACTAATGGAATACAACATCCAGTTCTATGATGCCACTAAATGGCAGTATTTTTTGCTATCATTATAGCTTATTAAAAACAGAGCAGGAGGGTGTCCTGCACAGGTGCTAGAAATAGCTTGGCACCAGTGGGGCACTAATGGAATACAACAGCCAGTTCTATGATGCCACTAAATGGCAGTATTTTTTGCTATCATTATAGCTTATTAAAAACAGAGCAGGAGGGTGTCATGCAGAGGTGCTAGAAATAGCTTGGCACCAGTGGGGCACTAATGGAATACAACATCCAGTTCTATGATGCCACTAAATGGCAGTATTTTTTGCTATCATTATAGCTTATTAAAAACAGAGCAGGAGGGTGTCATGCAGAGGTGCTGCACATAGATTTGCACCAGTGGGGCACTAACAGCCACTTCTTGTATGCCACTAAGTTTACGCAATTTTTGGTATTATAATGTATTAGTAACAATGAGTTTGAGTGTGCAATGCAGGCAGATGTGCTGCAAATATCTTTGCACTAGTGGGACAATACAGAAGTCCAACAGCCACGTTTAGGATGCCACTAAGTTCACTCAGTGTTTGCTAGTATAATGTCTTAGTAACAATGAGTTTGAGTGTGCAATGCAGGCAGACGTGCTGCAAATATCTTTGCACTAGTGGGACTAGACAAAAGTCCAATAGCCACGTTTAGGATGCCACTAGGTACACTCAGTGTTTGCTAGTATAATGGCTTAGTAACAATGAGTTTGAGTGTGCAATGCAGGCAGACGTGCTGCAAATATCTTTGCACTAGTGGGACTAGACAAAAGTCCAATAGCCACGTTTAGGATGCCACTAGGTACACTCAGTGTTTGCTAGTATAATGGCTTAGTAACAATGAGTTTGAGTGTGCAATGCAGGCAGACGTGCTGCAAATATCTTTGCACTAGTGGGACTAGACAAAAGTCCAATAGCCACGTTTAGGATGCCACTAGGTACACTCAGTGTTTGCTAGTATAATGGCTTAGTAACAATTAGTTTGAGTGTGCAATGCAGGCAGACGTGCTGCAAATATCTTTGCACTAGTGGGACTAGACAAAAGTCAAATAGCCACGTTTAGGATGCCACTAGGTACACTCAGTGTTTGCTAGTATAATGGCTTAGTAACAATGAGTTTGAGTATGCCATACAGGCAGACGTGCTGCAAATATCTTTGCACTAGTGGGACTAGACAAAAGTCCAATAGCCACGTTTAGGATGCCACTAGGTACACTCAGTGTTTGCTAGTATAATGGCTTAGTTATAAGGAGTTTGAGTGTGCAATGCAGGCAGACGTGCTGCAAATATCTTTGCACTAGTGGGACGATACAGAAGTCCAACAGCCACGTTTAGGCTGGACTCACACGAGCGTATGGCATCTGATGCGAGAGCATCGGATGCGATATGCTAATGTCCCCCGGCTCAGGCTCTGCTGCGAGCGTGAGCTGGGTGTCATGCGACTGTAACCCGATCTTGTGATCGGGTCACAGCTGTGAAGCTGTGTGCGGGCACTGCGGAGGAGAGGGAGGGGTTAATCCTCCCATCTCCTCCACTGTCAGCCTGTGCGTAGATCGCACTGCACTGGGATAACATCCGAGTGCAGTCCGATGTATCTCTCGCATCCATTCACTTGAATGGGTGCGAGAGATACGGCTCTCGCAGACAATCGCAGAATGCTGCCGCTTTTCTCGCATCCAGAATCTGGATGCGAGAAAAGCTGACCAACAGCTCAACCTCATTGACTAACATTGGTCAGAGTGCAATGCGAGAATTTCTCGCATTGCACTCGTCCGATTTTCACGCTCGTGTGAGCGTACCCTTAGGATGCCACTAGGTACACTCAGTGTTTGCTAGTATAATGGCTTAGTAACAATGAGTTTGAGTGTGCAATGCAAGCAGACGTGCTGCAAATATCTTTGCACTAGTGGGACTAGACAAAAGTCCAATAGCCACGTTTAGGATGCCACTAGGTACACTCAGTGTTTGCTAGTATAATGGCTTAGTTATAAGGAGTTGGAGTGTGCAATGCAGGCAGACGTGCTGCAAATATCTTTGCACTATTGGGACTAGACAAAAGTCCAATAGCCACGTTTAGGATGCCACTAGGTACACTGAGTGTTTGCTAGTATAATGGCTTAGTTATAATGAGTTGGAGTGTGCAATGCAGGCAGACGTGCTGCAAATATCTTTGCACTAGTGGGACTAGACAAAAGTCCAATAGCCACGTTTAGGATGCCACTAGGTACACTGAGTGTTTGCTAGTATAATGGCTTAGTTATAATGAGTTGGAGTGTGCAATGCAGGCAGACGTGCTGCAAATATCTTTGCACTAGTGGGACTAGACAAAAGTCCAATAGCCACGTTTAGGATGCCACTAGGTACACTCAGTGTTTGCTAGTATAATGGCTTAGTTATAATGAGTTGGAGTGTGCAGAGGACAGGAGGGTACAGTGCCAGGGTTGTGGGGCTCTGGGTAGAGGAAAGGAAGCCTGCCTTTCTATTCCCTCCTAATGGGGAAATGCAGCGACGAAATCCCTGACCTTAGCTACACAGACGCTGTCTCTGTTTTCAGGACCTGTCACCTATAGCTCTGACCCTGCCGGTATGAGCCCTTAAAAGGACTTATAGAAAGTGCTCTCCCTAAGCTGTCCAGCGCTGTGTATGGAGCGCATACAGCAGTATCGGCGATAGGACAAAGGACGGAGCTGCGCCAGTGATGTCTGACACCAAGAACGCAGAAGGCAGATAATGGCGTGCTGGAGGAAAATGTCCGGTTTTATAATGCAGGGACATGTGACATGGACATCCTATCACACATGCCGTTGCTTCTCTGGCTAAAAGTCCACTTAGCTGTGTGTGTGTCTGGGATTGGCTGACATGCTGGCCCGCCCCACAAGACACGCGCGCTTAGGGAAGTTAGACAAGGAAAAAAAAAAAAATGGCGATCGCCATTATACAAACAGCAGTGATCTGAAGGCGCTGTTCATGCACACTATACACTGAAATTTCATAATAGTGTGAGTCACAGAGTGACTTACACTATTACAGCGGAAAGCCAGCTAGGAATTAGCTGTTTTTTTGCTGCTAGAACCATTATTGAACGTTTCTAGAACTATCGAGCTTTTGCAAAAAGCTCGAGTTCTAGTTCGATCTAGAACAGGCCCCAAAATCACTCGAGCCTAGAACTGGAGAACCTCGAACCTAGAACCGCGCTCAACTCTACTCCTGACGTGACTTCTTGGTTTTGACCCCATTTGCTTTTGGTTTTGCTGCTCCAGAAATCCAGTGGATCCTATTAGAAGACATTATAAGACCAGATATCTGTAAAGGAATTAAAGGTTGAAGGCAGGGGTTCCTGTGGAATCTGCCAGATGGATTGGCTTGTGCCAAGTCTTTCCGAGATTGCCTGTGGCTTTTGACAGATTTAGCAAGCAGAAACTGCATGTACCTGTTTTCTGAGCTGAGCACTTCTTAGCATTCTTTTAAGCCTTTGGTGTGGTCTCAGGACCTGTATCCCCACTGAAAAAAATGAAAAAATATGTTAAATGTTTACTTACTCTTTAAGAAATCTGTCAGTTTGTAGGGACACAGCTCCACAATTAAAGAGATCCTGTCATGAGTCATTCCGAATTAACCTGTTAAAGTAAACATATGGCCATAATGGCGCTGTTATCCTGATTTAATGGATAAGTGTAGTGAAAAAGTCCATAGTCTTGGTCTTGTTTCTTCATTCACCTGTTAGGGTGAACTCTTAACCAGAGATCACTTGTTGCCTACTGCCTGGCCTAATTGGTGTTGATCAAGTGCATTCGTAAAGAAATCACGTTAGACACAGTCGGATATGAAATCTCTTCTTGATCACAGTACAGATGGCACCGAATAGAAGAGAAGAAGCATGTATGTATGATATAGGCTAGGGGCGTACACAAGTTCGGATATGCCCATTTAGTGGGACAATTCATGAGTTAGCCAATGGACAGATCGTGTTGATGCTGATGGGCGGGTCTAAGATGTCTTCATCTGTTGGTTGGTCCTCTAGGTTGGCCAGTGGGTCTTTTCCTTATATGGTGGTCTTCTTACATCTGGACATTTCTTGCATCCCAGGCAAGGTGTGGAAAACATAATGGCAGCCATCCTTAAATCTGTGTCATGTGTATGATCTGAAAACTGAATTATCTAATGCAAATCGACATATTTCCCACAATCCCCTGTCAAGAAGTTAATTAAGTATTTAATGGAAAGGCCCTCCTCAACACACCTTAGAAGTTTTAGTGCAATAGACTCTTCGTGCATCAGGGTGGGACTGGAGGATAGGACTGTGGGTAGGGTCTTCGGCTCTGCCATGGCCCCTCAGCATTTCTATGAACCTCCTTCTTTAAATTTTGCATTAGTGTCGCCATTGCTGCTGATTGAGCTTGTGCACATTCATGTCCTGGAATTCTGCAGCAAAATGGCGCAAGAGTCGGTGCATGCTCAGAGAAACTTCCAGCAGTCTCCAGCAGAATGGCACCAATGGTGTCACATGCACAGATTGGAATCTCGAATCAATAAAAAGACAAGATCTCAAACTGCCATTGGTGCCATTTTGATGGAGGCCGCCGGAAGTTAATTTGAGCATGTGCTGCCTCTGGCAAAATTTTGCTGGAGAACAATGGGACATGAATGTGCTAGGACTAAATAAAAAAAAAGAGGCTCATATAAATGTTGAGGGTCCACAGCTAAGCTGAAGACCCCACTCACAGTCCTGTTGCACAGTCCCACACTGATGTTCGGAGAGCCTGTTGCACCAAAACTTGTAAGGTGAATTAAACAAAAATCAGGATTTGTTTCACTACAGGTCTATTAAATTAGTATGACAGTGCCATCGGGGTTATACCTTGAGTTTTAACTGGTTCATACATGATGACACTTTAAGTGTCTAGGAGGAATAACCAAGAAGCAGTACAACTTACAGTAATAAGAAAAGATTCTATAGAATTGTGATATTATGGGGAATAGAATTATTTTATAAAACCAAGTTTAAAGGAAGCTGGCAGGTAATAACTCACTTACTGATGTGTATTGCCTCAATAATAGAAACATCATCATATGCATATATCTGTCATTGTGGTCTGTATTTTAGCAGTGATTTTGTTTTCTTGTCTATTTGTCTAATACAGTGCACACATTTATAAAATATTAACATTGATATTCTATATTAATATTTCTTTCTTTTTTGTATTTTGCATTATAATATAGACTCAGAAGGAGATATTCTTCCGAGACCTGGCAGTTCGTGATACTTCTGCATCCAGAGCAAAATCTGTTTCATTTTCTGCATTAGATAGTTTAGATACTGATGCTAAATCAAATGAAAATGATGACAAACTGCAGCTGCTTAAAGAATATCGGCAACAATCAACTCCTACACCAGGATGTAAGATGTTTTGCCATTTTCTGCATTTTATATTTAGTGTCTGATTAACATGATATTGTAATCCTCAATTTTTGTTCTTTACACAAACCATAAGGGCAAAAAAATGTTTGGCCCTGATTCAAGTCTACAGTAGATGACGATGGCGTGGTGGAATCAGACACTGTGTGTGACGGCAAGTGCCCCCGTGCATCTTGCCAGAAATCTTGCTCCAGTCACTGAAAGGAGTGAGTTTTCTGATATTAGAAATGCCACAGCTTGTCATGAAATAGTCGAGCTGTGGCATCATATCCGCCATGTTCTTGCTCTGTCCATTTTAGCACAGCTGGAAGGAACTAGTGTGAAGCTGGCGCAAAAATATAGTGATTATTCTAAGCAACTTATGCCAGTATTCCTGTAAATTGCTTTGATGAATCGGGGCTATAGTGCCTGTGCCTGCACAATGCAGTGCATCATAGAGCCATAGTAAGCTGTAGGAGCTATAGGCATAAGAGTTGTACCATGCCTTAATATAGCAGCAGAAAGGTGTATGGAGTCCTACTGGTCTTCTGTCAGTATTTTATTACTTCTACAGATGAATTACAGTGTAATATGACCCTTAATTATGCACCGTACAGCATTATGTGGAGTAACTGCAAGCCAAAGGAACTCTGAGTGTGGCCATTCAAGTGTCTCTTGCCCAACTCTGTCATGTCCACCAAATCTTAATATGTATCATTGAAACATAGGTAAAAGTGTTCTGACATTATACTAATATTAATCTAAAACTGATGCATTCATTTATATGTTACTGCATCAAGGGTTGATGTACTATTACGCAGACCATGTAGCTGTTTTATATAATAATCGTGGGCTTATGAAGGAATGATCAGTGATAAAGGTTCTGCTAAGTTAAGCCGCTCTCAGCTCCCTGAGATCCCTAGACGGGTTCTTTCACTGATCACGTTCCTCTCACGTTCCTATCCTTGTCTTTCCCTGGACACAGTCCTATCTATTGTACAGAGCAGTGGGAACATTAGTTCCACTCTAGGTAAAGACACAGAGAGAATAAGACAGACAAGGGTAAAAGAAACAGCCATCATGCAAGGCACTCCAAACTACAGTAAGGGGTAAAAGGGAACGGACCTGTAAGGCAAACTTCCTGGTCCACAGCTCACGGTACCCTCTAGCGGCTAGCAAAGCAAAGCTATTACTGGCAACTTCCTGAGCTGAGAGAGGAGTCTTTATGGTTGCAGTAAATAGTAAATACAGAACAGCTGATTCTAATTTTCATCCAGAGTTTAGGAGACCAGAGAATCTACTTAACACTAGAAGTCCCAGAAATTTCGAGCTCCCTGGGTTCCAAAGGTAGAAATGTTAAATGACCCCTCTCTGGGACTTCTAGTGTTTACCCTAGCAGCACCAGATCAAGGAGAATCTGCACAGCCAGCAGTATTAACCTGTGCAAGTATGAGTGTAGCCCTGCACTGCGATCTTATGATATCAGAAATAGGAGGCTCTTCATTGTGATACCATCGTGAGAGTACTCCCACTTCTATGCTAAAAACAAGAGTAAACGCAAGCTTGGCACTACCATGCAGAAGAAATAAACAAATAACTCATCTCAGTCTGACGTCCAGACTGAGGATTATGAGGAGGTGCTCCGCTGATTCATTCAAAGGCAGGGTTAAAATTGTAGAAAAAGAATAAGAAGGTAAATCATGACACACTCTTCAAGGTAAAAAGTCCAAAATTATTGCATATTTCTTAAAACACATCCCTGAGTAGGGGACCGTAGTCACCAGGTTCTTTAGGCTTCAGTGATAAAAAATGATTTTTCTATATTTTTTATGAACAACATATGGTTGCATTTCTATACATGTCAGTTAACAATATCTTTGGCTTTTAATGTTTTTTAATGTCCACACTAAACACTTTGTATTGATTAATTATGCATATGTAAAGCGGGGTATGATGCATCAGAAAGGGATTGATTTAAAATTGACTCCAGATTGTCATATCCTATACAGACCCATGGAAGCGCACATCAGCGCAAAGTGGTTGTCGTCTGTTTGCACTGCTGCACTTTTCCCCTCCCCCTGTGACTGTGGTTCCTTACTCAGGGTCAAGTTTTATGAGATATACAATAAATTTGGACTTTTTACTTTGAAGAGAGTGCCTTGATTTACCTTCTTATTGGATATCTCCTTTTTTAAGGGGACTTGCCTATAGATTCATTACGAAGGTTATTCACTGAAAACTCAGCTAGAGGTAAATAAAAAACCCAATCCTCTTGATTTTCGGAAACAAAACACCTTAAATATGTCTCGAGATTTTGATTCACCCGTTCAGACTGCGGGTGAAAAGTGGATGAAAATGAGAGATGAATGCCTAGCTTAGCACAAAATGCCTTCCAACAATTCCAAGACACGGATCAGATATGAATTGGGTCCCACAATCTGATACAATATCAGAGGGAAGCCTATGCAGTTTTACAATCTCATTGATAAACACTTGTGACAAACTTTTAGCACTCAGAAGTGCAGATAAAGCTGTAAAATGAGCAATTTTGATAAACCTATCAACCACTACCAGTATTACAGTTTTAACAGCCATTGCAGAACGCCAGACGGACGAGTATGAGGGGTTTTCAAAAGCGCACAAACACTGCAACTCAAGACATAATCCTAAACATCTTGATGTAATTTAGACCACCAAAAACAACGAGAGAACAGTTCAGTTGTTGTTTTACATTCCGGATGTCCCACTAGAACCAACTTATGATGTTCACATAAAATCCTACATCGTAAGTACAGAGGAATAAACAGTTTACCTGGAGGACATGTGGCAGGGGCATCCCCCTGAGCTTCTGCGACCTCCTTCTCAAGGTCTGAACATATTCTGAAAACAGAAATGACAACACTCTTCTTCAAAATTGGGACAGCTTCACCAGTATTAACACCCCTTAGAAAACAACAAGACAATGCTTCGGTCTTGACGGTTTTATCCCCCAGATGATAAGTAACAAAAATTCTAAATATAATACATTTTTATGATCAGAAATTGCCATGACCAGATGTACCGCTGTACTGTCCCCTCCAAAAAATGGTGCCATTCCTCAAAAGCCAACTTTATTGCCAAGAGTTCTCTATTGCCGATATCGTAATTTCTTTTGGTGGGAGACAACTTTTTAGAGAAAAAGACACATGGAAGACATTTACCGAAAGACGATCCCTGCGACAGTAATGTACTTAACCCCATCATGCATCAACTTCCACAATGAAGAGTTGGGTAACATCAGTCTGTATGAAGACTGGTGCAGAAGTAAAATTTTTCTTTCAAGTGGCAAATGCAACATGGGCAGGATTGGACCATTTAGAAACGTCTGTCCCTTTACTGATCATATTTGTTGATGGTTTAACCACTGCAGAGAAGTTATTGATGAACTTATGGTAATAGTTAGCAAAACCAAGAAACTACTGCAAAGCCTTCAGATTTTCAGGAAGATTCCAGTCCAGGACCGCCTGATGTTTTAAGGGATCCATACGAAAACCGGTGGATGATAATAGATACTCCAAAAATTGAATCTCCTGAATAGCAAACATGCATTTTTCAACTTGGCATAGAGTTTGTTCTCCCTAAGTATCTATAACACCTGCTTCACATGAACCTGGTGTGCCTCTAGATCCAGCGAATAAATTAAGATGTCGTCTAAATATACCACCACAAATCTAGCCTCCAGATGTCGGAAAATGTAATTTACAAAATGTTGTAAAAAGGCAGGAGCATTAGTTAAACCAAATGGCATGACAGGATTTACCTAATGCCCCTCTCAGGTATTGAACACCATTTTCCACTCATCCCCCTCCTTAATACAGATAAGATTGTATGCCCTCCTCAGATCAAGTTTGGTAAACCATTTAGCCCCGATGATCTGATTAAAGACATCTGGGAATAGAGAGATGGAGTACAGATCCCGAATGGTGATCCAATTAAGTTCATGGAAATCCAGACAGAGATGCAGCCCCCCATCTTTTTTCTTAACAAAGAAAAACCCTGCTGCCACAGGGGATGATAAGGGTCTGATATGTCCCTTAGCAAGGCTTTCGTTCATATACTCTTTCATGGCCTGCCTCTCTGGGACTGAAATATGATATAGCCTGTGTTTTTGGCAACTTGATCCCTGGATTGACTGAACAACCATAAGAGTGGTGGGTTGGCAGCTTCTGACATGCTTGCTCAGAAAACATATCCTTAAAATCAGACAGATATTAAGGTAAGGACCTAGTAGCAACCATGGAAATACAGGTGATTAGGTAACTTATATGAAGAAGAGGCACTGGGTCCAGATGAACTGAGCATCCACCAAATTGTACCCCACATGCTATCTAAAATGGCGTAAATAAATACCTTCTTTCAACCTAATAGGACCGCAGTGTGCAGAAAAAATGGTGATATAACAAATGGAGAAAAAGACATGGATCGCACATCCCAAAAATACATTGATCTAAAAGCCGCTAGGCAAAAATTTAAATAGAACGTGAGGTTCTTAGTTACCATTCTGATCAGACTGATCAGACGTGGCAGTGGGCTTAATACAGTCTGATCAGAATGGTAACTAAGAACCTCACGTTCTATTTAAATTTTTGCCTAGCGGCTTTTAGATCAATGTATTTTTGGGAAGTGCGATCCATGTCTTTTTCTCCATTTGTTATATTAATATGTTCTATCCCCCTCCTTTTTTTGCTTGGATCTGCACTCCCCCAATTTGGCACAGGTGTTTTTAATTAGCAGGAGACTGCAAGAGGGGTCAGCCTTTTTTGCTCCCAGTTCACTTATGGGAGCGAGTGGGAGGTGAGTGCGCAGCTCCTCTCACTGTGTGTTGGTGCTGTGCGGTGGCCGCTGTTGTGGTGGTGTTGTGACAGTGGGGCAGTGCGGCCTGGAGCCTTGGGGGCTTTGCCTTGCAGCATGGGTGCTGTGAGGCACCGGGTCGCCTGTCCTGCTGGTGCTTTGTTGCTGCAGCAGTGGTTGGTGCACAGTGCCGCACCACAAAGGCTTAGGATAGGGACCCACTCTAGAGGTTCGCCCTCTTGCAAGGCTGACCCCTCTTGCAGTCTCCTGCTAATTAAAAACACCTGTGCCAAATTGGGGGAGTGCAGATCCAAGCAAAAAAAGGAGGGGGATAGAACATATTAATATAACAAATGGAGAAAAAGACATGGATCGCACTTCCCAAAAATACATTGATCTAAAAGCCGCCAGGCAAAAATTTAAATAGAACGTGAGGTTCTTAGTTACCATTCTGATCAGACTGTATTAAGCCCACTGCCACGTCTGATCAGTCTGATCAGAATGGTAACTAAGAACCTCACGTTCTATTTAAATTTTTGCCTAGCGGCTTTTAGATCAATGTATTTTTGGGATGTGCGATCCATGTCTTTTTCTCCATTTGTTATAGAAAAAATGGTGACCTACCAACAGAGGAAATATGTACACTCAAGTAGTTGTCCCCCATGCAACCTGGGCTCATTCGTTTTTTCAGCTTCTGTGTATTGCTTCATATTGAGAGACAGGTTCCTATAAAGGGACTTTTACAACTACCGTACTAAAAAACCAAGCCCTCGTTTTACGCCGAAGTATGTGTGAACCAGTGGCACAATTTGCCCCTCTCAACTGCATAAGGTCTGCAGTGAGCACAGACATAGGTTCAGTAAACACAATCATTAGAAGGAAAATAGGGAGGGAAACAAATCCAGCACCGTTGTCTTTAAAAAACTTGAAGTTTATTGAGTCACATTAAAAGCGTGTTAATGGATCAACAAAATCTCTCCATGTGCCTTTCAACGCCTTACGCATTTCAGAGAAAAAACTCCTTAACACTAGAACTACTGGACTCGTGACACCTATATAGAAATACATGGTGCAAAGTAGTCAAAATGACTACCTCAGTAGTTCTAGTGTTAATCATAGGCAAATACAAAGAAATGAAGTGTATAGTGGCTTTTAAAAACCACTACAGTATATGATTTTTAAAAGCCACTATACATTTCATTTCTTTGTATTTGCCTATGATTAAGAAGTTTTTTCTCTGAAACGTGTAAGGCGTAGAAAGGCACATGGAGAGATTTTGTTGCTCAATTAACACGCTTTTAATGTGACTCAATAAACTTCAAGTTTTTTAAAGACAACGGTGCTGGATTTGTTTCTCTCCCTATTTTCCTTCTAATGATTATGCCAGCTGTGGACGCCAACCACGGATACCGTGCACCGTCCCAAATGGAACTTTATGCAGAGAAGTGGTGAGCTGGAACTTGTTTTTTTTTATTTTTGCTCAGTAAACACAATATCCCTTGTATACAGTGGTTTTTCACAGAGACGATGGTCAACATAGATAGCCAAGGACATGGTGGGCTCCAGGGAACCAGGAGTCTCGTAAAAGATTATTGCGTCCATTAATCTCTCAGAGAGACTGGTATAAATTACGCCAAAGCGCAGGATCATTCCACCTGGTGTCCATGGACCATCTGCGGAATTCGGAGCAGAATTCTTCAGCTGGCCGGTCTCCTTGTCAAATTTGACATAGTTTGAATTTGTCCAGGGTGACACAATCGGGATCGTCGTAAATGAGGGAAGAACTGAGAGAGAAACTATACACAGTTTATAATACGAGATCCACCAAAATCTTGTCCCCCATCATATTAAAATTGTGAGTGTGGGCTACCTCTTTAAGGGAGTGTGCCATGATTTTCATTTTTGCATTAATAATATTGATTACACTGGGGAACAAGAAACTTGAGGTGCTTGAGATATTTAATCTGTTTTTTAGGTCAGCTTTTGTTGCTGACTCTAAGGGCGGCTTTGCACACTACGACATCGCAGGTGCGATGTCGGTGGGGTCAAATCGAAAGTGACGCACATCCGGCGTCACTTGCGATGTCGTAGTGTGTAAATCCTAGATGATACGATGAACGAGCGCAAAAGCGTCGTTATCGTATCATCGCTGCAGCCTCCGACATTTCCATAATGCCGGTGCAGCGACAGGTGCGATGTTGTTCCTCGCTCCTGCGGCAGCACACATCGCTGTGTGTGAAGCCGCAGGAGCGAGGAACTTCACCTTACCTGCCGCCGGCTGCAATGAGAAGGACGGAGGTGGGCGGGATGTTTACATCCTGCTCATCTCCGCCCCTCCACTTCAATTGGCCGCCTGCCGTGTGACGTCGCTGTGACGCCACACGACCCACCCCCTAAGGAAGGAGGCGGGTCGCCGGCCAGAGGGACGTCGCATGGCAGGTATGTGCATGTAAAGCTGCCGTAGCGATAATAATCGCTACGGCAGCTTTCACTAGATATTGCACGTGCGACGGGGGCGGGACTATCGCTGCAGCATCGGTAACACATTGTTACCGATGTCGCAGCGTGCAAAGCCCGCCTAAATCTTCCCTTATATTTCTTCCAACAACTCTAGTTAATGAGATGTGATATACCCTATGTACAATAAATTAGAAAATCATCAAAAAATTTATTTATTTCCGTAATTCAATACAAAAAGGGAACTACATATATTATATAGAATCATTACACACTGTGGTCTATTTCAAGTGTTTATTTCTGTTAATATTGATGATTATCGCTTACAACCAGTGAAAACCCAAAAGTCATTATCTCAGAAAATTAGAATAATTACCACAAAATACCTGCAAAGGCTTCCTAAGCATTTAAAATGGTCCCTTAGTCTTGTTCAGGAGGCTACACAATCAGATGTCCAGAAGGCAGTCATTGACACACTCCACAAGGAGGGTAGCCCACAAAAAGTGATTGCTAAAAGAGCTGGCTGTTCACAGAGTGCTGTATCCAAGCATATTAATAGAGAGTTGAGTGGAAGGAAAAAGTTTGGTAAAAAAAAGGTGCACAAGCAACCGGGATAACAGTAACCTTGCTTCAAAAGCCACCACACACAGACATATCCAGGACATGGTCTACAACTTTCACATTCCTTGTGTCAAGCCACTCATGACCAATAGACAACGCCAGAAGCGTCTTACCTGGGCCAAGGAGAAAAAGAACTGGACTGTTGCTCAGTGGTCCAATGTGTTGTTTTCAGATGAAAGTAAATTTTGCATTTCATTTGGAAATCAAGGTCCCACAGTCTGGAGGAAGAGTGGAGAGGCCACAATCCAAGCTGCTTGAGGTCTAATGTGAAGTTTCCACAATCAGTGATGGTTTGTGGAGCCATGTCATCTGCTGATGTAGGTCCACTGTATTTTATCAAGACATAAAGTCAGTGCAGCTGTCTACCAGGAAATTTTAGAGCAATTCATGCTTCCCTCTGCCGACAAGCTTTTTGGAGTTGGAAATGTCATTTTCTAGCAGGACTTCGCACCTGTCCACACTGCCAAAAGTACCAATACCTGGTTTGATAACCACAGTAATACTGTGCTTGATTGGCCAGCAAACTTGTTAGACCTAAACCCCATAGAGAATCTATGGGGTATTGTCAAGAGGAGGATGAGAAACACCAGACCCAACAATGCAGACGAGCTGAAGGCTGCTATCAAAGCAACCTAGGCTTCCATAACACCTTAGCAGTGCCGCAGGCTGATCGCCTCTATGCCACGCTGCATTGATGCAAAAGGAGCCTCGACCAAGTATTGAGGCATTTACTGTACATACTTTTCAGTAGGCCAGCATTTCTGAGTTTAAAATAATTTTTTCAGTTGATCTTATATAATTTTTAATTTTCTGAGATAATGACTTTTGGGTTTTCATTGGTTGTAAGCCATAATCATCAACATTAACAGAAATAAACACTTGAAATAGATCACTCTGTGTAATGACTCTATATAATATATGCATTTCCCTTTTTGTATTGAATTACTGAAATAAATTAACTTTTTGATGATATTCTAATTTATTCAGATGCACTTGTATATGCATATAAATGATCAAACACTGGGCTTGATGTCTACTAAACATCAATATTTTTGACTTCTTGCTTATTAAAACAAATTCATACATGTAGCCTGCATAGCTGCGTATCTATTGTCCATCATGTGTCATGTGATACAGCATACAGATGCATATCTAATCGCAGCGTTTGATACACTCCCTGTATCTAATCCCAGCGCGTGATGCAAGACACATATCTAATTGTAGTATGTGATAGACTCCACAAATCTAATTACACACAATATACTTCTTGTGTCTAATCCCAGTGTAACACCCTGGGGTCAAGGGGGCTTTTACCCGTCTCGTCGCCGGGCCGAGGGTGCAGATCCTCTGCGTCGTCACAGGCTGGCCTGGCCCGGTTTCGGGACCCCGAGGCGTACAGAAGGGAGAGGGAAGGCAGTGTACGGGAGGAAGGACGGAGGATGGGGGTGGTAGTGACGTTGAGGAAAGTCTTTTTAGATCATGACGCCACCTGTGGTCTGCGGCCAGGGATGGGCCGCCACTGCGGTTGCTGCTCTCTGGGGCTGATGGTAATGGTCGCCGCTGGCATGGTGTCGCTCCCCACAGGCAAAGCGGGATTACCCTGGGGAGGATGATGGAGGACAGATGGGATGAGGTGGTAGTAGTCCCTGTTAGCGCCGCAGCGCTGGGCGACGGCGACGGCAAATGAAAGGCAGGGGCTGCGGTTCCAGGTGTTTTACTCACAGGTAGTTCAGGCGCTGCCCCAGAGTACCGATCTCCCCCACGATGGGCTCCAGCTGATCCCGGATAGTCGTTGGTCACTGCCGGTGCCCGTGAAAGTCTTTCTAGTGAAGTGTCCCTCAGTTGCTATCCAGAACCCGGGCTGAGCCTCCAGCTACAAGCCACGGGCCCAAGTAGAGAGAGGAATGCTCAACTCCCATTGTCTGTGTCAGATGTTAGGCCAAGCTATGCCCGGGAAAGACTGCTTTAGTGAGATGGTTGCGCCTACTTCTTACACCAAGTGGTGCCCACCCCCAGTGGTTGTCTTAGTGACTGGGGAAGTCCCATGCTTCGTGATGACTAACCACCCTGTCTGCCCTAGTCCACCCCCCTGTGGGAAGCACCTTATTGTTTTGTGAAGGCACCGACAGTTAACCCCCTTCTAACCCGGGATGGATATTACCCCTTAAAAGTGGTTTAATACACTGTGGCGCCTGAAGCCCAGGGACGCCACACCAGCACTTCATGCAGACGTGTATCTAATCCCATTGTGTGACGCAACACATGTATCTAATTCTAGCATGGGATATATTCCACGTATCTAATCTTTACTTGTGTGTCTAAACTCAGTGCCTGATATATTTCTTCCATGTCATCCCTGTGCGTCATACAGTCAGCATATCTATGTAAGGAGGTGCTCCGGCACAAAACGTCCATGCAGACAGAAATTGTTAGAGATTAAAAAAACATCTTTAATTCCTAATAGTTCAAAAACATGGTGAGGATAAAATTTCCTATGATTGACGCGTTTCAGACGCTGGGTCTTTAGTCATAATCATAAGGAGAAACCACACTAGTGCGATATAAATAGTCTTGTGAAAGCTAAAAAAAAGAGGAAATGACATGGTCAAAACAATTATTTATGCAAAATAGAGGACATTAAATATGCAAAAAGATTGTATGACCTTAGACTCAATAAATATACCAAAGATCAGTCCGTTTGTTTAAACTTGCAGGTTGTCTAGTATTTATATATAATATCATAAAGGCTTCTTGTTGGTGTAACATCTGAATGCGATTTTCACCCGTATTATTGGTTATAATGTGTTTCAGGACATGCACTTTAAAATTGCTCAGATCACTACAATGGGCATGTACAAATTGACATACGTAACCCCACTTCTAGGAATCTTTCTGGTGCTTCATCCCATTTTGTACATGCCCATTGTAGTGATCTGAGCAATTTTAAAGTGCATGTCCTGAAACACATTATAACCAATAATACGGGTGAAAATCGCATTCAGATGTTACACCAAGAAGCCTTTATGATATTATATATGAATACTAGACAACCTGCAAGTTTAAAAAAAACGGACTGATCTTTGGTATATTTATTGAGTCTAAGGTCATACAATCTTTTTGCATATTTAATGTCCTCTATTTTGCATAATTAATTGTTTTGACCATGTCATTTCCTCTTTTTTTTAGCTTTCACAAGACTATTTATATGGCACTAGTGTGGTTTCTCCTTATGATTATGACTAAAGACCCAGCGTCTGAAACGCGTCAATCATAGGAAATTTTATCCTCACCATGTTTTTTAACTATTAGGAATTAAAGATGTTTTTTTAATCTCTAACAATTTCTGTCTGCATGGACGTTTTGTGCCGCAGCACCTCCTTACTTTGATTGTTCTACAGCCTCCCTTGTTCTACTGAGCACCGTCCAGGAGCTTTCATCCAGCTGAATTTTCAACAAACTGGTGAGCTGAAAACCCTTTTTTTCTCTAGTCAGCATATCTATCCCAGTGCGTTTTTATACTCAGTGAATCTAATCTCAGTGTGTGATACACTCTGTGTATTTAATCCCAGTGTACATATCTAATCACAGCACGTGATGCACTCTGTGTATTTAATCCCAGCACGTGATAAAGTTTGCGTATCCAATCCCAATGGGTGTTACATTCTTCGTATCCGATTCCAGTGTGTGATACAATCTGCGTATCCAATTCCAGTGTGTGATACAGTCTGCCAGCCTAGGTGACACTGTCCACATGTCAGTAGTAGTTTGCAGTCACCAACAAAATGTCTCCAAACTGTGATCCTAAACCTCATCCACTCTTTTCCCTTTTGCAACTGGCCTGAAGGAGAGGAGACATCAGACACCTGTGAACAGACCCAGCACACTTTTACTGCAGTCGTAAAGCGAACTAGACGTAGACTAGGTTTTCATGGTAAATTCCAGCAGCTATATTAGTTTTCAGATTTCATACCAAAAAAAAGTTATTTTTTTATCATTAAAATATTAATAATTCATATTTTTAATTTGTGGAACAATTTTTTTTCTTGTGACACTTTCCCTTTAACACATTTGTTGTTTTTTTTTTTTATTTCTTATCAAAAAAAGTTAGGTAGACGCATGGCTTGTTGTTCTGAAGTATGACATATTTGTCCATGTCCATCTACAGAGCTTAGTTAGGACACGTCAGGGTGGCGCAGGGTTTGTACCTGTTTGATAACAAGAAGTGTTGCAATGGCAGCATTATAAACATGT
Source organism: Anomaloglossus baeobatrachus (assembly GCF_048569485.1). Taxonomy (NCBI): domain Eukaryota; kingdom Metazoa; phylum Chordata; class Amphibia; order Anura; family Aromobatidae; genus Anomaloglossus; species Anomaloglossus baeobatrachus. Next base: position 267,037,945 of record NC_134356.1, on the reverse strand, counting down.
TACACGTCAGCCCTGTTCATACATCTTCTGCTTTCTGCTTCTATTATACTGCCTTAGGCCTGCGACACACATCCGTGCCACCGGTACGTGTTTGCCATTTTTTGCACGTACCGGCGGCACGGAGACACGTTCAGCAATGCTACCCTATTGTAGCAGGCACACACACGTAAAACCACACGGAACGTGTGTCCGTGTGCGTTTGTACGTGTGTGCGTTTTTCTACACGCTGACATGTCAGTGTTTTCTCCGGCAGCACGGGTGTCACACGGCCCGCACCCGTACCACACGGGTGTAGTGTGGATGCGGTCCCGTGTGACAGGCGCCGAAGAAAACACACGTGTCTGAGAAAAAAAAAAAACCTTAACTTACCTTCTCCTGCCCTCCTGTCTCTGCCGCTGCTGCCACTTGCTGCCGACCGCCGCTCATTATTCTCATTTAATATTCACTTCACTGCGGCCGGCAGCAGCAGCAGCGGGGAGACGGGAGGGCTGGAGACCGAGGATCAGCACCACGGACAGCAGCGCGGACAGCAGGAAGGACCAGGTGAGTATGTAAATAACCTGTTCTCCGTATGTTATCACGGATAGCATGCGGAGAACACACGTGGCCCGCACGTACCAGAGACACGTACTTACCTGCACGCAACACGTAGGGAAAATATGTGTCTCTCGGCACGTGCGTGATTTTCACGTGAGTGTGTCGGAGGCCTTATGTAGTGTTGATGGACAATAATCGTTATTTTTTGCTTAGGTAACAAGTTTAGAAGACAGTCTTTAAGAGATTACTTTGCTCAGAAGAAGGAAATGTTTCATACTCAGGTATTTTCATCAAATAATATAAAGAATATTAATGCACTAAAGAAATGTCCCCACCCAGGTCTAATTTGTTGTCTACCCCAGGGTAGGGAACAAAAGGGAAGGGAAGCTATCACCAGACAATGGCCTATTGTTTACATCAGGTTTGAGTGTTACTTTTATTTTTTTTTTTCATATCAAAATCTATATTAAAAAGTGAGTAATATTGATTGCAGTTATCACACTGGCCATGGGGGATTTTTTTTTGGACTTCATGTTCTTTTAGTACATCCATATGTACTTTGGAAACTATGAACACTTTCTCCTATTTGTATTTTTGTATTGTAGAATCTAGTGAGCGTCTGTAAAGAGAAGGGAGGGCAAGCTGTGACATTGCCTCATCGCCTACTGTGGTGGGATGACCTTGTGATATCAGACAAAAAGGAAAAACAAAGCCAGCCATCCATTGGTTAAATGTATAATACATTCTTCTTTATTGATTCCTACATTAAAAAGGTTACTTGTGTTACTGTCGCGTCCAGGGATATGGGGTACTTGGTTCCAGGCAGTATATCTCTTGGGAATGTCACTGGGGTGGCCGTTGCCTGGTTCCGTGCCCTGGGTACTTTTTGTAATGGGGGTGTATTTACAGGGGATTAGGTTAGTGTTCACACGTGATGCCACTTGTGGTGTTGCGGCTATAGGCTTGGAGCCACTGCTGCAGAATGTCACTACTGGGGCTGGTGTTAATTACAGCCTGGATGGTAGACCCTCTGCAAGCAGGGTCCGGCCCCAGAGGGTAGGTGATGTGACGGGCGTCGAAAGAAGGTAGTCCACACAGAGGTATAGTGCAACTGTTTTTTACTCACGGCTGGTTGGTGGTAACTGGTTCCCCGAGGCCAGCTGGTTTCACCTTCAGGTCCCCCTCGGCCCAGTGCCAGTTCAGTACTCTGGTACCTTCTTCCCCCGCACCTGTCTCTGGTAAATGGGTCCCCGTGGCGTAGAGCAACTGCTGGTCAATGTGGCGCCCCTGACCTGGTCAGGCACCACTGAGTATTGCACCCACGCCTGGGTCAGTACAAACAGGTAATCCCAAAGGATGAGTAGAGTGTGGATACACAGGCACCCTTTGACCAGGACATGCACACACATTAGAGGGGACCCCTGGGCAGACCCAGGAAGGGGGCGTAGCCCTCACATCTCAGTTAGTGTGGTGCTGTAGTGAAGCTGGAGGAGAGTTGTGCAGTGGCAGTCAGAGGAGAAAGAGTCGAGCAGCCGTGTCTGACGTGTAGGGCTGAAGAGCGGAACACTGTCAGACTCTGCACGTGCTGCTGGCGGGGGAGAACATTACCACTAAGTCAGACTGAAAGACACCGACAAAAAGAGAGCAGTAAGGAGTCGAGTACAGGGGCTCCTGGTAATGGCCGCACACACGGGGTACAGGTCCCTAAAGCCAGATATCCATTTAATGGTCTGCTAAATCCTGTAGGCAGTGGGAGGTTTCACACCAACCAACACAGAACCCGCAGCATCAACAGCAACGAGGGGGCCCATAAGGAGGATCGGGCCTGGAGCCATCTTTTCCTTGGTCCATGCTGTCAGCAAACAGGTCAGAAAGGGGAGAAAGGCAATAGCAACTTCCCTGGACGCATCCCACGATATACTTCAAGTCAGGGGTGGTCCGAAACGAAGGTGCAGGAAGTCGAGTCAGCAGTCACCCCTATATCAGCCTGAGGGATACCTAGTTCCACCTGGTTCATCATAGCATCGCCCGGGTTGTCTCACAACTACCAACTGAAAGTGAGTAAAAACCCTGAAAGACATTGCTGCCTGTGTGTGAGTTCTTCTGCGATCTGTAGTACTACGCTCCTACACCCGAGCCCCTGGGGCCAGCCTCACTCTTGGGAGGCCATAACACCAGACTGCATTTACCATCAGCCCCAGACGCTCTCTAAACTGCAGTGGCAGTCGCCCCCTGACCGCAATTATCGAGAGTGGCGTCACGATTCCCATTGAAGTTAACCTGACATACCTGTTGCACATGAAGACCCTGAGGCGACCTGCAGGTGAGAGGGGCTTCACATCTCCGTCCACTTCTGTCCGCCTGACGGTAGTGTGAACCCTGTGGGGTTGGAGTCTCTGGTCCTGTCCCCAGTTCTCCCTTTGCTACTGAGTCTTCATATCTTTAGGGTCAGCGAGATCCTTGATGGTCCCCTTGCTGTGTAGGTGTTAACAGGTCGGTTTGGAGCTCTTTCCTGTCCTAGGGTCCTGTACCCCGTCGGTGCGTAGTTGCGGGAGTACTGATCCGTACTCCACCGGCAACTACTCGCCTGAGTACCAGGTTACCATTAACCCGAGTCAGAACGTCTCCTCACGTCCACCTTCACTCCTCTCCTCCTCTGACTTTCTCTGACTACTCTCCTCAGTCTGCCCCTCCCACCTGGTCAACTAGTGGACTGGATCGGCTCCACCTCTAGGCGGCCATCCATTGGTCTGACCCTAGCTATGTACCATTGTAAGGGGAATTGTTGGGGAAAAACTGGGATTACCTGGGTTTTTGTTGTTACCGTCATGGGTCTCCCGGGGCCCTAGGGGGTAGGCCCTGCATCCTTTGGGGATGCGGAACCTTGTAGCTCAGGGGCGCTACATTACGTCATCATGAATGCCTCATACATTTCTAACTACAAATAAATACAAGGTCAGCACTAAACCCAATGTTTCAATTGCTAATTTTTTTTTAGGCAAAAAAACCCTTTATTGCCTGAGAAAAAATAAATTCATATGTATAATATAGAAAGGATAAATCCTATATATAAATTTGCGCTGAACCACAACAATGTAAACTTGGAAAAAAAAATAGTTTTTTATTTTATTTTGTTCTCCACTCACACCATAAAAAACAGGGGGTTTCACACAAACTCTATTATAAAATATCACAAGTCAATAAAGCATATGGAGCCTCGGCCGACGGCTACCATCTGCTAATATAGATTACAAAAATACAAGTACTTGTATACAATTTGGAATTGTGATAAAGTTACTAAATAAAAATATTAAATAAAAACCTCAGGGAAGGTTTTCTAATAGTTCACAATGTGCACAAAACAAATCTCCGTTTTAAGGATAGATGACTTCTGTACTACAATAACATAAGATCTTCAAATATTGCTTTAATTCGTGCACTCCACAAAAGCCGCAATTGCCTTTATCAGGATTATTGTCAGCACATCTAGCGTATTACCGCTCAATATTTCCAACAATGTAGCAATTTAGCAGATAGTTGCAGCTTCTGCGCTACAGGTTTCTCGGTACCTGGATACAAAGTCTCCAGCAGAATAAAACAGGCTGTCTTTGTGCTGTGAGTTTTTACATGTACCTGATTATAGGGTTTAAGCAAGAACACAGCAGACCTGACTAGTCCAGGGCGTCACACATCCCCCGCTCTGTCTATGGGAGGGGCTGCACTCAGAGCGCATGGAATCTGCTTTTTTTTTTTTCCCTACGGACTCTTTCTGCAGCGATTTGCAGCGCACGTATGCTGTTCAAATCGCTGCAGAAATTTCTGCAGGGACAGAACGCTACGTGCGCACATAGCCTTACTGTGCATGCAGCTGAGCTGTGTATAGTAAGTGTAACTGCATGTAGCAGAGCTGTGTATGTAAGTGGACCGCCCTGAAAGGGGCCCGGCCGCTTCCTCCGCTTGCTCGGGCCGAGCCGCTCGAGGTCCGGGCTCGGGTTCTCGGTCGCACGAGCGTCTCCGGACCGGGGGCCACGTCGCTCTTGTTAAAGGAAGGCAGTGGGGGGTGGTGGTCGTGTAACGGGTCGTGACGCCACCCACGGGTCGTGGTGACGGGGGATGCACCACCACTGCGGCTGGAGTGATGGCGGGCTCGTCTGGGATCGGTGTTGCGGCCGCAGCTGAGATGTTAGCCCCTCCGTGGGTAGGGGCGGTGTGTCCCGGGGCCCCGGTGGGGGACTAAAAGGGGTGATGTTGTCATTGGGGTGCAGGGCGCCGTGCCGCGGTGTAGCGTCGTGCCCGGATGGTACTGGTGTACTCACGATTGATTCACACTCAGAGTCACTGGTAAACCAAAGTTCGGTAGTGGTCGGTCACCGCGACCGGCTGCTGATGTCCCCTGTGGGGTTGATGGTGGCCCCTTTTCCCGTGCACCTCTGGATGTTTGTGTTTCGGTCCCCCTGCCTAAGCAGTGGTAGCCCGCTCCCCGGCGTGGAGCTGCTGGAGGAGCCCTCGGTTGCCCGCAGGCGCTAGCCCATCGGGTGTTTGGCCCTTGGCGGTGGCGCTCACCCGGTCTCGGTGGGCTTTTGCCTTCTTTCGGGACTTTGGTTGTGGATGAACCCGTGAGGTCCGGCCAGCAATCAGTCAATTTGCCTATACACAGTGGCTTCTAAGCTAGGACGGGGTCTGAGTACCCTCCTGTTGGTGCTCCGGTACACAGTTGACTCCCCGGTTCGGGACCGGCGGGCTCCAACCCAGGCCCGGTCCGTATGGTTCCGCCAGTTGCTGTACCGGTACTCCTGCAGACGGCCACCACCGTCTGCCTGCCTGACGTTCTCTAAGGGGCCCAGGCTCCTACCCGGGTCCCTGACAGCTGCTCCTCTACCATTCATTGTCAACTCCAAAACTAATCTGCTTGAACTTCCTGCCTCAGGACAGTAGTCTCCTTGGTGGGCGTGTCTTTCCGCCTGACTCCGCCCACCTGGTGTGCTCTACTCGCCCTGAGGGAGGCATCAGGTCTCCCTTTCGGGTGACATGTGTGTGACCTCACAGGGGATGGAGGTGTGTGTGTATGTGGTAGATGTTATTACCTGTGACCCCTGGGGTCCAGGGCGTCACATACCCCCTTGGTTTAATGCAAACCATCAGCGGGCTGCCCAATTCACTCCGGTTTATTTTTATTTTTCAACTGCAAAAACGGGAAAACACTTACAAACATAATAACATTAATACAGACTATGGTTACTGAATGTCTTCCCTTAACGGGAGGCATTTTACTTTAACGTTTCAAATTTTATTAAACGGGAACGGGTTCATGTCCTTCCGCCTTTCCCACCCAAACAACCTAGCCTTGATGCTGCCCCTAAGAAATGGGCAGCACCCCTTTTCCCCAGTCCGGAAACAGGAACACGGCAGGTCACCCAGGCGGGAACGGGTACAGTGCAGCGCACCCGGCAGTTGTCAAAGGCTCCCCGGAGGATGGTCACCGGTCCTGGTGGTGACCGGACCCCAGCTTGCTCTGCTGTGGGTCCTTCCTTCAATCTGCCTCTCCGGAGGCCAACGGAATGGGAAGGCATGTTAAAGGGGGCAGATAGGGCAATATTTACAAGCCCAAAGTTTTTGGGTGGCCGGCAAGTCCACAGCCTTGTCCATGAACAGTCACTCACGCAACCGGGGTTTTCAACAACACACAGGGTCCCTTTTAGCAGCAACGGCTACCGGCTTTACTCATCAGCGGGGAACTCCTTTTCCACCTCTACTTCAGGGCTGTACGGTGGAGGAGGGGGCTGTCTGCCACTCCGGACATCTAGAGCAAACCAGCCCCTCTCCCCTCGGTGCCGGGTGTAGTGCACCTGTGACGCCCTGGACTAGCCAGGTAGTCATAGACATGACACCACACACACCCCCTCCCCTGGATAGTTCACACCAGTCAGACACAAAACCCTTGTTGCCTCCCTCCAGGGTCTGATGTCCACACCAGGTGGGGCGGAGCCAGGCGGTTGTCCCCACCCACCGAGGAGTTCACAGGCCTGGAGGCGGGAAAAGTAAAAGATTAAGTTTGGAGGTGGAAGTGAGAGGACAGAGACTGTTAGTGTCTGGGTAGGAGCCCAGGCACTGTCAGCAAGGTTGGCAGACGGAGGTGGCCGTCTGCAGGAGCTAGTGGATCTCTGTGGAACCGTAGGACTGGGGTTGGGCGGTGGCCCACCGGTACCGAACCGGGGAACGGAGTGGAGCTAAGCACAAAGGCAGGGCCATCGGACCCCGACTAGGCTTGGAGCCGCCGACAACGGTCAATTCCGAAAGTGACCGGAACCCCAGGGGTTTCCTAACAACCAAGACCCGACAGAAGGCAACAGTCCACACTGTGAGGATACACAGCCACCGCCACAGGCTAGAGATCCAAGGGCCAGCACCTGCGGGCAAAACGGGCTCCTTCGGCACCTATACGCCGGGGAGCGGACTACCGGTGGGCAAGCACAGGAGTCAGAACATCCTAACAAGGTGCAGGGAAAGACAGCCACCATCACCCTGTCCGGGGAGAGCACAAACACTGCAGCCGGCTGCGGGACCCGTCCATCCAGCCGTTTGGTTTACCAGAGACTCTGTGCATCTGTGTCTGAGTGAGTACCACAGTGCCATCCGGCACCGCGCTGCCCCTGCAACCCTGCACCCCAGCCATCCAGCCTACCCATTACACCACCGGGCCCCGGGATCACCAACCCCTACCCACGGAGGGGACAACATCCTAGCTGCTCCCTGGCATCGCTCCCGGGATCCCCGTCACCAGCAGCGGTGGTGCCCATTATCACCACGACCCACGGGTGGCATCACGAACTATCTCCCAAGACAAACCACCCCTTTTCACTCGTGGGCGAGGAGCGCTGCTCGAGTCCCCAGGTCCGGCCCAACCCTCGAGCCACCGAGCAGCAGTAGCAGCCGCGGACCCGAGCATAGCGAGCGCGGCCCCTCCGCCCGCGACAACTTGGCGTTACGAACAGGATAGAACCAATCTACCTACCGGTAGAAGTGCGCCTTGCAGTCCCCGCCGGCGGCGTCCGGTCGAAAAATTTGAAGTTCCGCCATCTTTTGGCGCGAAGATTTCTCGCTAAAGCGTCTTCCCCGAGCAGGGAAGGCGCGAAAGTGAGGCCCCGCCCCCTGAAGGAGGAAGTGCTAGAAAGAACCAAGGGGGGGCGGGAGAAGGTGTACCTGATGTAAGCGAAGGTATAAAGAGCAGGGACGCCAGGACTCTGCTACATATCCGGTTCCTGGAAGCACAAGCGTCAGTATGTCCACCCCATCTGAAAGCCCCGAGTCCCCAGAGCCTGCGCCCGGGACAGCGGCGTGGCTGAATGCCCAAGTGATGTTGCTGTGCTGTCGCAACCGGGCCCAGGTGCATAACCTGCTGGATTGCTGGACCGCTGAACTGGAGGAGCTGGCTGCGGTTGTGCGGGTGCATGAAATAGAGGCCATGCTAGAGGAGCTGGTGAGTGACCCACGCCATTATGTCCCCGAGGGACCGGCCGCTGCGGCTGAAGGACCCGGTCTACCCCTTGCCCCTGCAGGGCCCGCTCCATCGCATGTGCTAGCCGCCCTTACTGCCCCGATCAGCCGGCCGCTCCCGATGGGGATGGCGGAGACCGCGCTGACACCCCGCCAGGGCCCGGAGGCCCGAGAGGACTCCGGCCAACCAAATACTGGAGCGGGTAACTCAGAAAAACCGATGGCGGTCCTCCATGCACAGACTAACGACGAATTGCCTGCCACTGAGGAGCCACAGGCCTGGGCTCAGGTTGACACCGTACCTGTCCTACCGGACCCCGCCATCAGCCCCCTGGAGTTAGATGACAGTGGCTCAGGGGCTGACACAGAGCCTGTTTCAGAAGAAGAAGGAGTCTTCGGCTTGTATAATATGGAGGCTACCTACATCCCTCGGAGTGGAAACAATGGATGCTGGGCGTCCCTTTCCCGGCGCGCCTGCCGCGTGCTGGAGGGGCTAGAGCATGTAGTTCTTTGCCTAGAGCAGGGCGAGGAGTACGGAAATGAGCAATAATGGCAGCGGTCCACCGTTGCAACCCAGTTGTCCCCGTTGGGACCCTCAGCACCTTGTTTCAGTTGAATGAATGAATATTAATCATCCGAGTTTGTAACCTGATTCTCAACAAGTTAATTATACCGTCCGTAGGAAGAGTTGTTTCCATTAAATCCGTCAGTTATATGCCCGCATGAGGAACTGCTCATGGACAAGGCCGAGAACTTGCAGGCCAACCACGAACTAGTGGCCTTGTAAATAGCTGTTGGGCTGTATTCCGTTGCCGCCTCCGGAGAAGCAGATTAGAGGAAGGACCCGCAGCAGAGCAGGCTGGGGTCCGGCCACCACCAGGACCGGTGGACATCCTCCGGGGGTCAGGAGTCCCCCTGGACGTGGGGTCCCCTGAAATGACAGCCGGGTGCGAGATCCCGTACCCGTTCCCGCTCGGGTAACCTGGACATGGACTGGGGTGAAAGGGGTGCTGCCCGTTTCTTAGGGGCAGCATCAAGGTGTAGGTTGCTTGGGTGGGAGAGCGGAAGACAATGAACCCGTCCGTTAGTAATAAAAATGTTTTTATTATGCCGTTTAGTAACGTTGAAGAAGGTGCCTCCCGTCAGGGAAGATTAAAAGTTTGCTTATGTTGAATGTTTTTATGTTAACTTATATTTTGCAGAAAAATAAAACCGGTGATGGACGGGCAGCCCGTGGACGGTCTGCATGTCACCAAGGGGGAATGTGACGCCCTGGACTAGCCAGGTGGTCACAGACAAAACATCACACACACCCCCTCCCCTGGATGGTTCACACCAGTCAGACACAAAACCCTTGTTGCCTCCCTCCAGGGTCTGATGTCCACACCAGGTGGGGCGGAGCCAGGCGGTTGGCCCCACCCACCGAGGAGTTCACAGGCCTGGAGGCGGGAAAAGCAGACAGTGAGAGGTCAGTTCAGTTTTGGAGTGGAGGAGTGGAGGAGATCTGAGTAGACAGTGGAAGTGTGAGGAAGAGGAGAGAACTGTCAGTGTCTGGGTAGGAGCCCAGGCACTGTCAGCAAGGTTGGCAGACGGTGGTGGCCGTCTGCAGGAGTTGGTGGATCTCTGCGGAACCGTGGGACCGGGGTCAGGCGGTGGCCCGCCGGTACCGAACCGGGGAGCGGAGTGAAGCTAAGCACAAAGGCAGGGCCATCGGACCCCGACTAGGCTTGGAGCCGCCGACAACGGTCAAATCCGAAAGTGACCGGAACCCCAGGGGTTTCCTAACAACCAAGACCCGACAGAAGGCAACAGTCCACACCGTGAGGATACACAGCCACCGCCACAGGCTAGAGAGCCAAGGACAAAACGGGCTCCTTCGGCACCTATACGCCGGGGAGCGGACTACCGGTGGGCAACCACAGGAGTCAGAACATTCTAACAAGGTGCAGGGAAAGACAGCCACCATCACCCTGTCCGGGGAGAGCACAAACACTGCAGCCGGCTGCGGGACCCGTCCATCCAGCCGTTTGGTTTACCAGAGACTCTGTGCATCTGTGTCTGAGTGAGTACCACAGTGCCATCCGGCACCGCGCCGCGCTGACCCTGCAACCCTGCACCCCAGTCATCCAGCCTCCCCGTTACACCACCAGGCCCCGGGATCACCAACCCCTACCCACGGAGGGGACAACATCCTAGCTGCTCCCTGGTATCACTCCCGGGATCCCCGTCACCAGCAGCGGTGGTGCCCATTATCACCACTACCCGTGGGTGGCGTCACGAACTATCTCTCCCAAAACAAACCACCCCCCTTTTCACTCGTGGGCGAGGAGCGCTGCTCGAGTCCCCAGGTCCGGCCCACTGCTCGAGCCACCGAGCAGCAGCAGCAGCAGCCGCGGACCCGAGCGTAGCGAGCGCGGCCCCTACACCCGCGACACACCAAATCGCCGGGCAGGAGGTCACGGTCAGGGTGCCCGAACGGGAGATGGCTATTTACATCCCGCCGGGAAAAGAACCTTTTCCAGACCGGGGTCATATAAGAATCCCCAGCCCTTGTCCTTGTTAAACTGTCGGACCTGGCCCTGGTGGGTGGGGCCCTGTACCCAGTAGCCAGCGCTCCTTAGGTGCTCCTTCCCCTCAATGGTACGGGCCAGCACCTCCTCTCTCTTTCTTTCTCAGGCCGCAATCTCCCTGCTCAACTGGCTGGGCTGCCGCTCCCAATATGGTGAGTTTACATGCCCTGGGTCTTCATCAGTGTGGATCTGGCCCAGCCGGCGCTCCCCAGTGTCGACCACTATCGACACCCTCGGAGGGGAGCGTCGCTGTGTCGCGGCCGGCTCTACTGCCCCGCAGCTGCCTCCCCGCGGAACCTCAGCCGAGGCCCGCGACCCTTGAGCGGCTTGTTTTGCCTTCGGGGCCTTCTTGGCCGAGCGAGTTGCTGGAGCCTGGGTACCTCTGGGTACCTTCCGGGGCCTTCGGCATCGCCTCTAGTTCAGGTGCCGTCCGGTAATGGGTCCCCTCCGGCAACGGGCTCTGCGCGGCCGGGTTCCATTGCAGGTCCAGGCCTGCCTCCTCCAGTAACTTCCCATGAGTGCCCGGGACGTACTCCGTCACCGATGTCAGGGGTGGGGATACGGGTGGAGGAGCAGCAACCACTGTTGCGGGCAATGGAGGAGGCGGTATGGCGGGCAACAGCAGACCGAGCCCCTCAGCCGCAATGGCCGACCCCTCAAGGGCATAGGGATGTAGGTCGCCTCCCCACCCTGCCAACACCGTCATTCTCTCACAGGCCCGCACAGCAGCCACTATCTCCCCCATCTCCGCCACCCAGTGCTCCACCAGGAAGCTTACCTGGTGCTGGAGGCGGCGACACATCTCTTCGGGCCGGGCCTTCACCCACGCTGCTGTTCCTTGCACGGGCTCCGGGGTATCGGGATGTGGGACGGGAGTCGCCATGCTGCACAGTGTGGGTCCAGGAACGGAACGGATGCAGGGTCCTGGAGTCCCTGCCTTTTTATCTTCTCGGTTACATCAGGCAGCCTTCTCGCCCGCCTCCCCCTTGGTTTTCTCTTAGCACTCCTCCTTCGGGGGCGCGGCCTCACTTTCGCGCCTTCATTCCTCGGGGAAGACCACTCGAGCGGGAAACATTCGCGCCAAGATGGCGGGACTTCAACTTTTTTGGCAGGGCGCCACTGATGGAAACTTCTAAGACACACTTTCCACAGGTAAGTGGACTGTCCGAATCCTGTTCATGATGCCAGAAAGAGTATACGTGTACCGGCCAGAGAGGGGCCCGGCCGCTTCCTCCGCTTGCTCGGGCCGAGCCGCTCGAGGTCCGGGCTTGGGTTCTCGGTGGCACGAGCGCCTCCGGACCGGGGGCCACGTCGCTCTTGTTAAGGGAAGGCGGTGGGGGGTGGTGGTCGTGTAACGGGTCGTGACGCCACCCACGGGTCGTGGTGACAGGGGATGCACCACCGCTGCGGCTGGAGTGATGGCGGGCTCGTCCGGGATCGGTGTTGCGGCCGCAGCTGAGATGTTAGCCCCTCCGTGGGTAGGGGCGGTGTGTCCCGGGGCTCCTGTGGGGGACTGGAAGGGGTGATGTTGTCATCGGGGTGCAGGGCGCCATGCCGCGGTGTAGCATTGTGCCCGGATGGCACTGGTGTGCTCACGATTGATTCACACTCAGAGTCACTGGTAAACCAAAGTTCGGTAGTGGTCGGTCCCCGCGGTCGGCTGCTGATGTCCCCTGTGGGGCTGATGGTGGCCCCTTTTCCCGTGCACCTCTGGATGTTTGTGTTTCGGCCCCCCTGCCTAAGCAGTGGTAGCCCGCTCCCCGGCGTGGAGCTGCCGGAGGAGCCCTCGGTTGCCCGCAGGCGCTGGCCCGTCGGGTGTCTTGGCCCTAGGCGGTGGCGCTCACCGGGTCTCGGTGGGCTTTTGCCTTCTTTCTGGACTTTGATTGTGGATGAACCCGTGAGGTCCAGCCCGCAATCAGTCAATTTGCCTATACTCAGTGGCTTCTAAGCTAGGACGGGGTCTGAGTATCCTCCTGTTGGTGCTCCGGTACACGGTTGACTCCCCGGTTCGGGACCGGCGGGCTCCAACCCAGGCCCGGTCCGTACGGTTCCGCCAGTTGCTCTACTGGTACTCCTGCATATAGCAGAGCTGTGTATGTAAGTGTAACTGCATGTAGCAGAGCTGTGTATGTAAGTGTAACTGCATGTAGCAGAGCTGTGTATGTAAGTGTAACTGCTTGTAGCTGAGCTGTGTATGTAAGTGTAACTGAATGTAGCAGAGCTGTGTATGTAAAGCCCGCTTTACACGCTACAATAAATCTTACGATGTGTCGGCGGGGTCACGTTGTAAGTGACGCAGATCCGGCATCGTAAGTATGATTGTAGCGTGTAAAACCTCCGTGCAATTGCAATTGAACGAAAATCCATTCATTGCATGCACGTCGTTCATTCCTCAAAAAATGAACGTGAGGTTGTGCAATGTTCCCGAGGCAGCACACATCGCAGTGTGTGACACCCCGGGAACATTGAACGACAGCTTACCTCCGTCCGCGGCTCCTGCCGACAATGCGGAAGGAAGGAGGTGGGCGGGATGTTTACGTCCCGCTCATCTCCGCCCCTCCGCTTCTATTGGCCGGCTGCCGCGTGACGATGTGACGCCGAACGTCCCTCCCACTCCAGGAAGTGGACGTTCGCCGCCCACATTGAGGTCGTATGGAAGGTAAGTACGTGTGACGGGGGTGAATCGTCTGTGCGGCACGTTCAACAAATTGAACGTGCCGCACATACGATGGGGGCGTTGCAAATCGCATACGATATTGTATGTGAAATTGCAACGTGTAAAGCAGGCATTAGTGTAACTGAATGTAGCAGAGCTGTGTATGTAAGTGTAACTGTGCATGTAGCAGTGCTGTGTGTTTATAATACACACACTGCAGAGAAACACTAACAATAGATTTATTTATTTATTTCCTTTCTACCCCATCACATTAAAATGAGTGCTAATGACCCCTTCATTTTACACCATCAGGGAAGTTTTAAAAAAAAATAGGAAAAATATCTTTCCTATTTTCTGCTGTCTAGGGTGTGTATTATGATAAAGAGCATCTAAGGGGTACTTTGCACGCTGTGACATCGCAGGCCGATGCTGCGATGCCGAGTGCGATAGTCCCCGCCCCCGTCGCAGCGGCGATATCCTTGTGATAGCTGCCGTAGCGAATATTATCGCTACGGCAGCTTCACATGGACTCACCTGCCCTGCGACCGTCGCTCTGGCCGGCGACCCGCCTCCTTGTTAAGGGGGCGGGTCGTGCGGTGTCACTGCGACGTCACACGGCAGACGGCCAATCGGAGCGGAGGGGCGGAGATGAGTGGGATGTAAACATCCCGCCCACCTCCTTCCTTCCGCATATCCTACGGAAGCCGCAGTGACGCCGGTAGGAGATATTCCTCGCTCCTGCGGCTTCACAAACAGCGATGTGTGCTGCCACAGGAGCGAGGAACAACATCGGACTGTCGCGTCAGCGTAATTATGGATTACGCCGACGCTGCACCGATGATACGATTACGACGATTTTGCGCTCGTTAATCGTATCATCGAGCCTTTACACACTACGATGTCGCATGCGATGCCGGAAGTGCGTCATTTTCAATTTGACCCCACCGACATCGCACCTGCGATATCGTAGTGTGCAAAGCCCGCCTAAAGCTGGTGTCACACTAAGCGACAGCGACAACGACGTCGCTGTTACGTCACCATTTTCGGTGACGTAACAGCGACCTTGTAAGTCGCTGTTATGATCACTGCTTAGCTGTCAAACACAGCAGAAGCAGCGATCATAACGTCGCTGTGCTACATGTGCAGAGAGCAGGGAGCCGCGCTTAGCGCTGGCTCCTTGCTCTCCTAGGTACAGTACACATCGGGTTAATTAACCCGATGTGTGCTGCAGCTACATGTCACAGTGCAGAGAGCAGGGAGCCGCGCACACTGCTTAGCGCTGGCTCCTTGCTCTCCTTGCTACAGTATACATCGGGTTAATTACCCGATGCATACTGCAGCCACATGTCACAGTGCAGGAGCCGGCACTGGCAGCAAGAGCGGAGGCTGGTAACCAGCGTAAACATCGGGTAACCAGGGAAAGGTCTTCCCTTGGTTACCCGATGTTTACGCTGGTTACAGCTTACCGCAGCTGCCAGTGCCGGCTCCTGATCGCTTCATTTCGTCGCTCTCTCGCTGTCACACACAGCGATGTGTGTGTCACAGCGGGAGAGTGACGACCAAAAAATGAAGCTGGACATTCAGCAACGACCGGCGACCTCACAGCAGGGGCCAGGTCGTTGCTGGATGTCACACACAGCGACAGCGACGGGACGTCGCTGCAACGTCA